>NW_022639471.1:2023806-2036456 GCF_010583005.1 Odontomachus brunneus
AGAGAGAGAGAGAGAGAGAGAGAGAGAGAGAGAGAGAGAGAGAGAGACAGAGAGCGAATAGCAACGTGTAGAGTAAAACACACTCAATTATTGACATCCTACTCAGTCTTAGTCACTGCAGAAAACAACCAGATTTTTCTTACTACCAGTATTGCAGTTAAACTACTTGTCTGTACTTCATGATTCCAGTGAAGAAGTTCACAACTGAAACCGTGAACAACCAGTGTTGCGAGATACTTGTCTAAAGTGCCATAGATTAAAGGCAATCAATAATTGGGTGTCAATAGTTGGATGTTTTACCCTACCCAAGAAATTAAGAGAAGTTTACAACTAAAAGCGTGAACAAGCGCTTCTGGTCGCAAGAGAAATCAGACTTTTTTAGAGTGCTAATGACTAAAGGCCATCAATAGTTGAATGTTTTATTCTAGCCAAGAAATTATTACTATTACTAAAGAATATTTCAAATATCCTTCTATGGATTTAAAAATAAATAGAATACCATGCGGGGATCGTCTTTAAGAGGGAGGGAATTTAGTATTCCTTCCTTTTTGTTCAAATGACCTCAATTTAGCTCTAAGTTTTCCGTCCCCTCCCCCCTCTCTCTCTCCCTTCTATCGGCTCGATTCGCCAATTAAATCTTTAGCCTTGACTGGTGACTGCACCGCGCGCGCGGTTTGCTATATTCACCGTGAATAAGGAAATTGGTTTCCTTTGTTGTATCGTCGAACCTCGGGGTCCGAAAGCGATTAGCAGTTGCCCAAGTTAAACACTGGGATCGGCGAAAGTTACCTTCCAACATAAGCGAAGTAAAGTCAATACTCGCGACAATGGCGTTTGAAGCGTTTCATTGATTCCGCTCTCGCCCCGGACGCGGCACGCGATACGTGGGGCAGACGGCAGGAGAAATAGCGACACAAAGGAAGGGCTCGCGCGAAACCGCGGCCGGTGGCCGGTAAAGGGCCGGCAAAACGGCCGGCGCCTGCCCTTCGCGAAATGAAACTTTGGCCTCGTCGCGTCGCGAGCGGTCGTAAAAACGCGGCATGAATATTCAGGAACGTCGATGAAGTTTCAACTTCGCGGCGGTCTATTAATCTTCCCGCGCCATTTGACGCGTCCGCGACGCGAGTCACGATGACGTCCGCCCGTCGATAGTGTGACGTCAATGACATGGCCGACGTGTGTATCGCGTTTTACGTGGTAAAACGCGCGGTGCTGGAACAGCGGCAGGAAGCCGCGACGGCATCCCCCATCGAGGAAATATAGATCGCAATCGGGAATAAAGCGATATATCTGGAACACCGCGAGCGCCGGCAGAGCTGCGCTGCCTTTCATCACTGATATTTTTTTCGTTTGACTTCGCTCTCGCAAAACGACTTGTCGGTGTTTTCGCGTTTCGGGACACGCTTTATCGGCCGCGGCCCGAAAAAGAGCGCCAATTTTTCCGACACAAAGGCTTTAGGCCGGATTGCGCCGACAGTCGAAAATAACCAAGCCCGGCTTGCTTGTTCACGATATGCCCCTCTTTCCCTCCTTCTTTCTCTCCCTCTTTCTCTCTCTCTCTCTCTCTCTCTCTGCCTGTTTGTCTCTGTCTCTTTCTAGATTATAGTTATACCTATGATACGAACAAGGGAAACAAAATCGGGTTAGCGTTGATGGACGTTAGTGTAATCGCACGGTCCTGTGTATAATTCAATACGTAGATTTCGCGCTGTGGGCTAAGTGATTGTTGCCGTAAAACAGACGATAAGCGATAAGCTGGCTTAACGGTAGTTTAAGCTAGTCACGAGACGAGCTGACGGCCGGAATACATCCCCTCGAAACGGTCGAATCGCCGCGCCACGTCGCGTCGCATCGCACCACTACGAGGTGAAGGGAAATATGTCGTAATGTTCCGTGATAGTTGAAATTTTTTTACGCCCCCTCGTATCGTAAAGTTTCAGGGAAGTTCCTTCGAGGAAAGACTTTTCGTCACGCGCTACGAAATTTCGCTGCCAGAGATTTCAACGTCATCCTGGAACAGGCATAGGTCCGATTGTGCCTCGGTGT
Source organism: Odontomachus brunneus (assembly GCF_010583005.1). NCBI lineage: Eukaryota > Metazoa > Arthropoda > Insecta > Hymenoptera > Formicidae > Odontomachus > Odontomachus brunneus. The sequence goes on from NW_022639471.1 coordinate 2,025,853, forward strand.
CCGCGAGTTTATGATCTTTAAGTTGCTCTTGATTACCTTTTCACTCTCTTTCCTTCTCTCTCTCTTTCTCTTTCTTCAAAGAAGAGATTTCTTCTATAAAAATACACTCTACTGAACCGCCGGCTGTCGCACCGTCGGTGTGTATATTGTTAACTCCATACCTTCTCACCCTTCTTACACAACTTAGAAGTTATCGTTCTTCTTCACACTCTATTAGTTACCTACGTCATTTTATATTTATGGTAACGCGGACAAGTTCACGATGTGGGTTCACGATCAATGCTACGTTGCACTCGACGTCGGCAGTCCTTCTCGCGAAACGCTCTCGAGTGCGTTTTGCTGCGATGAGAATGTTACGTTGAATCTTTGTATAATTTCGAGTATTTTGGTTTAAGTAAATAAATTCCTCGACCTTAACTATCGATACGCTTATTGTTTAATGAAACAACGCATTTTTATCAATCGATGCCCGACGCTGACACACGGGTGACTCTATTAATAAACGCGCAAGGTGTGTCCTGGGCTAGCATTTCTCAGTGCTCTCAGGTGGTCTCGCGCCTCGACAGGCACATCTTGCACCGTCGGCAAAGACGGTGATAAATCGAACGGTCATAAAGGCGGGTCAGAAAGGGGCCGACGTCTTCTCGTCGTCATCGCGGGTAACGGCAGATTCGCGGGAATGCGCCGCGCGGAAAGCCCAAACATGTAAATAACGGTAATCCCCTGGCATTATAACGCGACCGCCGGAAAGATATCCCCCTTAAAAGCGGATAATCGCGCGTCGGGCGCGTTCTCGGGGATGGAAAACTGCCATCGTGAAGTCTGATGGCGGCTCCCCGAGAGCATCCCGCACGGTCCCCCGCGGTGAGGGCGATATATCACGTCGTAATTACTCGGGATGCCGAAGATAGGTTGAAATATAACGCGAAGGCGAAGCGGCCGACGCCGTTGCGGCGCGGTTATGCACGCCGGCGGAATATATAACCGGCGGGGCCTTTATCACCCGATATTCTCTCCGCTTCACGACGATAATACTCGCGTGTATGCACGACCTACCGAAAGCCCGTAATCAACCGCGGCGCGTCACGTAGCAGTGAGGGGTTAAGTGACGCGCGGAGTCCTGCTCTCCTTATTCGCCATTTGTTTGACGCTTCCGCGCGCGGCGCGGCCAGTTAAATCTGGATTATCCGGCTTTTTCTCGTTTAATCGCTCCGTCACACGCCGCGGCTTGCAGTCTGAATCCGCCCCGCTCGCGCGACTTTAATCCCCGCCGTTTTTAATTAGCCCGACCTAGTCGCGAGTGGAATTGCGAGGACTGCACGCAGGTCAGAGCAGGAAAGCCGCGTCCTTGCAAGACCGATCGTCAGAGAAGGCTCTGAAGTTAATAATCGTTAATAATGATGTATTGTTCGCGTATTGTGAAGAAATTACAAACTAATCTGCACTACCTCTAAAAATGATCGTAAGCAATCTGATCCAGAGCCCGAATAACAGACGTTATTCCACTTTTAAGTGCAAGCCCAGCAAATGTCACGTTGAATAACGCACACGGGAAAAAAATTTCATTTTGAGCAACTGAATGGGGACCAGACGAAAAATTCGCTTACGAGAAATTATATAATTATATTTCTGTTACTCTGTGACCAAAAACATTCGGCTGCGTTAAAACTCGGTTGAGATAAGAGCAATCGGCTGAATAGAGACCTTCCACGATAATCTTTCTGCTTCTAGAATCGCGTTTTTTATTTAGTCCCCAAGTAACAGAAAATCCAAGTACACTAACTAAGGAATTATTTTTTCTGTATATTATTGACTTTAGAGACGCCATAAATGCGTCATTAAAACGTCATTTGATGTTATCCTGCTATTTGAGAATATTTTAACTGTTACGGAAGTGTAAGGAAATAATGGGGAAAATCACAATTTTCATTTATATGGATTTTAAGTATTCAAAAGGATGTATGCAAAGTTTCATTACGCTTCAAAGATACAAACTGGAAATAATAAAAAAATAAAATAAATAGAAAATAAAAATATGAGCACAGAATAAAAGTATATTGTTATTAAACTGTATCGTATATATATATATATATATATATAGGTTGTAAAATTAAAAGTATTACAGACTATTATGTTTTAAAAAATCAAAGTGTCCTTGAATTTAAGTGTCCCTAACAGCTCCATCTAGGAAAAAGCTAACTTCATCAAATAATGTTCCCTTCAAATGGTTGATAAAAAACAAAAATTTCATATTTTGCTGAATATTATAAATAATAGCATAACACATCTTTAACTTTACATCCTGTACATATATACGTTTTTATACAGAAAATAGAAGCAAGAATATATTTTTAATTTTCAGTGACTTTTTGCAAGGACTGTATACGAGCAATATATCCTTAATGCAGGTCTGAGAGATCTATAGTCGTTGAAAAGAATTTGAAATATACCAAAATGGTGATTTGCTTATATTTTTTCGAGGTACATTAGAGTCCTTTGAGATATTCCGGCATACTCAAAGTTTCCTTATTTCTTAAGAACGATCGACTCCCTCTCTTTTTTCTCTCTCTTTGTCTTTCTCTCTCTCTCTCTCTCTCTCTCTCTCTTTCTATGTGTGTCTCTCCAAGCATCGAAAAGAATATCGTACTCGGCTGTGTCGAGTGCGGTCGCGTTTATCTTTGCTCCTTGCGCAAAGTGCATCGCACCTCGACGAGCTACACCGGGAAATAAATGGCGTTGTGCGAGACGGGGAGGGCACGGACAATACGGTCGGGGAAAGTTTTATTCGCTCGTTATCCACGGTTGTCTGAGAATAACCGGTAGCCTCCTTCTTCGGTTACAGTCCGGCTAAGTTCGAGGCCAAGGGAATGCACTGTGACGAGAGAGGAGAAAAGATCTTATTTATAGGCGCGGCTTAAGTTCCGAAAGTTCGCGGACGCTTGCGCCGGGCGCACGGAATCTCTCGTCGCTCTTGCCTCCAAACATCCTTTCTACTCCTTCGTTTCCTTTTGTCCGCGCTGTCCGCCGGTGTTTCCGATCTCTCCTTTCTCCCTTTGCCCTGTCCCTTTTCCTCGTCGACTAGCGCGAACTTTTGTTTCGCGGACAAGAACGGTCGAGCGAGCTCGAAATTAACTCGCGCGCAAAAGTTCGACGTTGCGTCTTCGCGTCTTCGCGTCGTGTTTACTAACGACGTCGCGTCGCGCTTCCAGCGAAAGTCCCGGCTACATTCTTGGGCGACGAGTCACTCTCCATGGAGAGATGATGGTCAATGAGTCGATAGTGAAAATCTCTATGTCACTTTCCGATCGATCGAGCGAAATGCGACGGCGATATTACACGAAAAAAAAAGATTTGCTAATATATGGACAACTAAAAATATTAACAGGAGCGAATTTTCTTGCTTTATTTAGAAGAATAGAATGGAGAACGCTCTGCCCGGATGATGGATTAGATGAGTATTGATATTGAGGAGTTTTCGGTGTAACCACCAGAGGAGGAGAACTCCTATCAAGAGAAACAATTTTTTGTTTTTTTTTCCTCTATCTTTGTTTAATTTTGTTTTCTTTTTTTGTGTTGTTGGCTGCTTTTATGTAAAGGGAAATTTGTTTTGCCTGGAATATAAAAGAGGTTTTGCGAATTGAGACGTGGCGCATCCACACCAGATTCATCACGCTACATTCGTGTACATTTGAAATCGATGTTGGACAATAATCGGTTAAGATGCTTATAACTGACGAAAATAATCGACAATCAATAATTAAAGCTAATCGTCACGTATAAAATCACAAACGGCTTAATTTTATTTAATCTGTTGATGAGATGAATTATTAATCGAACTTTGATTTGATTGAGTGTACACGGATGTACACGGATTAATAATTAGTTTCATTAATCAATTGAATTATTCGCAATTACATGTATGACGAGTGATTCGTTTCGAACATTGATTCGCCGATTATTTTAGCTAAATAAAATTTTACATGATTGCCTCAGTGCTGATTTAAAATGACTGAATGATTCCATATAGTCCAAGAGATTACAAAAATTTCATTATAATTTTTACTACAATATTTCTTGCGTATTCAAAAAGACTGGAAGACAGACACAGAATGAAAGATAAATTTAATAGGAGTTATAAAAAGATAAAATCTCAAATATGTAATTCTACTTTAAAAATAATTAAAAATCACGAGAGATTTTGTATTTTCCCATGAAAAATGGCGACAACAAGTAGACCTTAAAGAAGCCAAAATGGCTCCATCAGGGTTTCTAGTATTAAGGGCTCCGTGCCCACAACACTGCCTTGAATTTAAATAACTAAACTTCTATCTTTAAACTTCTTAGAGTGAAATTTCACTCGAAAAGAAGAGTGACGGCTGAGTCACTCGACGTAGGGTGAATTCTCTACTCTGAATGGTCGAGAGGATATTTTCACTTGAAACTGAAGAGTAAACCTGATGAAGAACTCAAATTCACTCTAAACGATTGAAAGATTCACTGATGGGCTTAGAATCCACTTTAAATGTGAGCGCGACATTCACTCTTGTGATCCTGAGCAATAATATTTTCGTTTTGAGTGAGATCTCCCGGGAGACCCAGAGAGAAAGAGAGAGAAAGAGAGAGAGAGAGAAAGAGAGAGAAAAAGAGAGAACACGGAATAAATTTCTACGAGCGAAAAGATCGACCTCACGCGCGTTCACTTAATGTCGTGATTCATTAACGACTTCTCGCGAAGATATATCAATTGGACTTTATCGCGCGGTTTACAAGTGACGATTTACGAGCGCCCTTTCTTCCGCAAGAGTCCCCGCGTTGCATTTTCACGTACGAGGCGACCGCGAGTATTGCACACGCCGAGCATTCAACAAGATCGTTCCGCGTACGCGCAGTTTGGCAGATTACTATCCAGATTTAATTTCCACGGCGACGCGGCGACGAGCGAAAATCACAGCCGAGTAAATCGCCCGTGATTCCGCTATTGTAATACCGTCGTAAATCTTATACTCGTCGCGACTCCGCGTTTATCCGAGTTCCCAAGTTTTCTAGTTGCGAACGCGCGCGCGCGCGCCACGAGAAGAAGCCATTATTTACTGCGTCTTCTTTAAGGGGAACTTATCTGGCTGGTAGATTACATAACAGCGGGCGTTCCTCGCGAAGTTTACACCTGTTGCAAGTTCTACGGTGAAAAATGGTAGCGCCACGGGCCGTACGCGAGCCACGCAAAAACGGCGACGCTACCGTCATCATCTTCATCTTTGTCTTCGTCCCCGTCGTCCCCGTCGTCGCTTACGAAGGCATGTAATTCCGTCGATCAGGGAACGATACTTATCGGAGACTTGTACCTCTTTTCGCCCCGACCTGTCCTGCACTGCTCTGGCCCAGAGCCTGACGAACACAGATCCGATTGATTTACGGTCAAAGTTCCTCGATATATCCGCTACATAGTTACGCGACGCTTCCACGAGATGAGTTTCTCGATCGAATTAAGCTCTCATCTTTGCGATATAGACATTACCAACTTCCTGTCGGTCTTCACAGATGATTTCCGCGGAGCGCCGAAGGTCGTAGACCAGCCGTGCGCGAGAGGTCGATTCGATTTTCAGCGGATACACGTCGGCGCACGAAGTATTTCAGAGTCCTGAGGCCTCTCACGATACGACGCGATAGTAATGAAGAAGCTTCGCTTGTGGGTACTCGAGGGCGAGTACGAAGAAAATGCGCGGGAACATGTCGCGGCTGTGCGCGGAATAACAATCGTCGGTTATCTTCCCTTCTCTTTTTTGTCCCTTTCAACGATTGGACGCGTCAAGCTGGCGAGAAAGAGAGAAGAGGCGATCTTACGAGTGTATTATCGACTGCCATCGCTGTGAGCGCCGTTAAGGGCCATTTCAAATAAAATATGGCGAGATTATACATTGGATATGAAAAAGCGCTCGAGGCGAAAAGAAAATGCAATCTCCATTACCGTTTCCGCTTTATACGCTTCGTGCATTACTCCTTTCACTTCTTTCTTTCTTTTCCTCGCACTCGGATACAGAAAAATGGAGAGTATCGATTTTTACGTGAACCAATTAGAAAGCGCATCAATAATACAGAGATATTCCGCGGGAAGAAACCATAAAGAGCTGTCAGATCTGTGGAAGCGGTCACCTCGATGATGTCGCATTTCGCGGGATTCTACAATTTTTATAACGAATCAACGCGCGGGAAGGGAAAGAGGGCTGAGGAGAGAAAGAAGGAGGACTGTGACAACGATATCTAATAAGATATGAATTAGATATCAAGATCCGTGGCGTTTTCATATTCCGCTCGCGTGCATGTCGTGCTTTATGTAAAAGGAAAAGGTCGTCTATTATTTATGCAGGATATGAAAGAATACTTCCTCTTAAGCAGCTCGCCGTCTCCCACTCCTCCTCTCGCGGAAAAATTTATAATGGAATACGATAGATAAGAAATCAGAACCCTTTGTGCCTTCAAGAGAGAGAGAGAGAGAGAGAGAGAGAGAGAGAGAGAGAGAGAGAGAGAATATAGAAAAGGAGGGGGGGAAGGAGGAAGAGAGAGAAAAAGAGAGGCCTGGCATTTTCGTTTGAAAAATATTTCTTTGCGGGTTACAACTTGCGCGCTTTATCGGCATATAGCGTGCTTCTTTACCTCCTAGAGAGAGCCGACGAGCTTTTTACAGTGAATACAAACACACGCAACGCATGCATAGAACAGTAAGCTCCAGGCCGTCTCTTCCATCAAATCCCTTTATATTTTGAAAAGAACCTACCATTATGTAAAACCTTCGCGCATTTCTCTGACGTTTGCAAAATTAGCTAGTTCGCAGGAATCAGTATTTTCAAAAATTTCCTTAAAATTACTAATGAGGAGAAACGCGGACGTATCGGATATTAATTCTAATGTAATTCTATTTAATTCTCTCAAATTGCATTCAAATGGAATTTATAGCGCATGGATCCATCTCGCGGAGATTTGTCGGATGAACTTCCGAAAACCACCCACGCCCGATTGAATTTGGGCAAAAATACTCCAAACGATGTCAAATGAATGTCTTTAAATGGATTTCCACCGACAACAACGTTTAATGTCAAAAATCTTTAAATAAATTTACATTCATATTGTTTGTTCACACAGTATGAAATGTGTACCTTAGAAATATTATGTAGATGTAATAGAAAAAAGATGTATTTTCTAAAGAGTGACAATTTTTTTTTTCATACGTAACATTTCAAAGTGTTAGACGAACCTTTCATATTCAGTCCGAAAATTCATGACAATCGGGCGTGGGTGGTTTTCGGAAGTTTATCCGATTTGTCATTGTGCTTCAACGTTGCATTATTAAAATATTTTATTACATACACGCGCCCCCAAGTGTGTACCTTTGCAGAAAAATATTTGGAAGAAATCATCAGATTTAATAATTTCCAAAAATTATCGACGAGTGAGAAGAGACTTAAACATGTCGGATTTCATCGGTCCGATTTAACTTTTATTATTTAGTTTGCTCTAGAATTTAATTCCACCGGAATCTCTCCTAGATCGCGCATCCATCTCGCGAGGATTTATCGTCACGCTTCAACGTTGCACTGTTAAAATATTTAATTGTACGTCTCTTTTTCTCTGCGTGCCGCCAGGAAAATATTCTATTTCACGACACGTAGCTCCCACTAATGGAGAGACATTTATTTCGAGGAGGTGGGAAGATATATCTTCCACGTGGGAGAGAGTTATCATTTCAGATTTATATGAAAGAAGGTTCCAACGAGACTATTAAAATCGGAGATATCGGAAAGAGATTGAAAATACCAATCCCCCTTTTTCTTGCCCTTTTTCTTTCGCGCGACATTTCTGTCCTACACACACATACACACACACATCACACACACATATATACATATATATACATACATATATTTGTATCTGTGAGAAAGAGAGACCCCCATCGCCATAGCCAGGTCGTCGTGATCGCGGAATTATAGCCATCGTGGCCGCGCAGATATGAAAAACATATTACAATTTCCCGGCGGGCATCGCAGACGGCCGGAAGGCAGCGCCGACGGGAGCGGTGGAGGTTGGAGGGAAACGAAGGGGTGAGGAGAGAGAGGGTATACTACATCCGACTTCGTTCCGTTTCCGCGGAAACGAGTATTCCACGCATCGAATATGGAACCGATGGCGGACATCAAAGGCGATACGACCGCGGATATCCGTCGCGCTTGAGAATCGAGGCCGTCCTCGCGCCGCGGAAATCGCAAAGATGACGGATGAGGGAAAGTATTATGCAAGATAGACGATATAACGGGATATATCCGCTCTATGGATTCCCTATGTGACAGCGGACGGAGACACACGCCCGGAGCTGCCGCCTCCATCTCCACCGTCGCCATGGGAGCGAGCGAATTTGTTCGGAAATACGTAAAGTTAAAACGGTATTACTCGACGAATAATGCTTCTTCGCGCGCCGCTGCTGCGACGACGACGACGACGAAAAAGGATCACAAGTGACGATCACACGCTTGTTTTAACGTGTTGTCGCGTTTTGCGAGTAACGCATACTACTCCCGCTCGTTCACGATTGCCCAGGTAGACTTTCACGACTGTCACGACGCGAGACGATCGATGATGGAAACTTTACGTTATTTTAATTACGTTTACGAAATAAATATGCTGTATCGAATTGATCATTAAATTTATGTCGTACAGTGACGTGAATTTTTTATCATATTGATCGGTTAGTGACGATTTTGTCCTAATTATTTAATTATTTGTATATATATATATATATATATATATATATATATATATATATATCAAATATAGTTTTATAACTTCTTTCATTAAAAACCAAGGGAATACTTCAGAAATGCTAAATCTAATAATAGCGAAATCAATATGATATAAAAATTGGAAAAAGTCAATTCTTCATTAGCATCTTAAGTGTATTAGATTTCTATTAGAAAAAAGTTCTAGGAATAAATTATAATACAAGTAATTATAATATATTTGTAAATTTAATAATTAATTATGAAAATAATTACAGTATAATATATTTGTAAATTTAATGATTAATTCAAAGTATATTTACTTTATACATATAATTATAAAAATTGTAAAGTTCCCATCATTCATTGTTTCACGTCGTAATCACGAAAGTTTATCCGTGGAATAAATTTTGAAAATTTGTTTGCCTTTGTCGTGTAACTTTTTACTCTTTATTCTTAAGGAGATGTGACTTTTGCATGTCGTGATTAACGAAATTGCTAGCAAATTACGTACCTCTGTCTATCTGTCTAGATTTTGGGAAAATTCGCATTTCACATTATCATATATTTTATATTAATAACGAGGTGCGTGTGTGGCGCGAGAGTACTCTTTCATCTTTCGGCAAGTTTGCGTCTAGCTTTCAGTTAAAGAGAAGGAAATCGCGATCGTGCCGCACGAACAATAACTTCATTATTAGTCCGGGATACGTGAGGCGCGTATATCTCGCTCTCTTTTGAGTTTTGATCCCCACTCGCGTGTGTATGTGTGCGCAAGCAGAGGGTAACGTACACAACGTCTTCGGTAATCAAGTTTCTTTGGTCCGAACCGGTAGAAATCGGACTCCACGAGCGCCGGGAACATTTCCCCGGAGGCTGGATTCAATTTCGCCGACTGAGACGCAGAATTTTGCAATGCCGGCACTAAGCTGCCTGTAAACTCGCATACGATCGAAACTTGCGCAATAAGTCCTTTGACTATCTGTCTCTCGCGCAAAGGAGGCGGATGGGCGAGAGCGGAGACGAGAAAACAGGAAAGGGATTCAAATAGGCAAACAGACGGATGGAAACGGATGCTCGTCTGATTTTTCTAGTGGCGGTGGTATCCGTGGCGCGCCAAGAGGAAGTAGAGGAAGGAAGGAAGGACTTGTGGTGTATACAGAGACGCAAACAGCGAACGGAAAACAGCGCCGCGTCCTGGCGCGGAATGAATCACGTTCTGCACGCGTAATTACAGCCACGTAATGACGTAAATATCCTTCTCTAATCGATACGTCGAGTCAAACGTAACATTTTAAAGTGTTAGACGAATCTTTCATATTTAGTCACAAATCCGAATGAAGAAGTCAGACAAGCAAGAGCCGTTGCACGATTTTAGATGCGATAATTTAAAGAAGTAAATTACTTTTTCAGGCCAAAGAAGCTACAATAATATGCTACAAGAATTTATTTACAGAAAAACTTCTGAATAAATTTTACATATGCAATTAAGTATAATATTCTCATTTAGAGATAAACAAATTTTTATTAATTGAAATTAAAAATGAATGAAAATAAAAAAATTCTTATAAAATAACGTTATAGTTATTTCTCGGACTAAAATTTTTATTTTCAAATAAAATTTACGGAATCTTATTTTGGCTCATTTTAAAAAAAAAATTAAATCTCGTGAAAATTCGCTTTCGCTGTATTTTATATATATTTAAAAAATACATATATACAATATATGTATAAAGAAACATATATATATATATATATATATATATATATATAAACAATATATGTATAAAGAAATATATATATATATATATATATATATATATATATATATATAAAAATAAA
>NW_022639471.1:2036721-2045979 GCF_010583005.1 Odontomachus brunneus
CTTCAAGTTCGGAGCAGCATTAAATACTGTGATGTCATTTCCACATAAGAAATAAAAATACACGTTTAGTTCAAATATGCTTATATATAATTTAATTATAAATAATAAATATTAATATTATAAATGAAATTCAAACATGTTAATTTAATAGTTTTCTTTGAATAAATTTCCGTATATATATATATATATATATATATATATATATATATATATATATTGTTGTCTGCCCTTGCCTGAAAAAATAAATAAATTGCTCTCTCAATTTCTCCTGATCTGGGAGATCCAAGAGCTCCACTGAGCTGAAGAGATGTTTTTCGCAATATCGTATTTAAAAAATAATAAGAATTTGAGGATTTATGTGGGCGAGAGTTTGACATTAGCTCAATAAATCAGTATGTAGATTCGCGTTTAATGCGAAACGATTGTCTATTTGGTCGGTGCATGCACCGCGCGTATATCGTAAAGTAAAACGCATCAGCACGTGCGTTACATTAACAAACAATTATTGTTTTCCTCTTGTGAATTATTACGCTTGAAACAGTAACATTTCAAATTTTAAAATATATCGGCACATTTCACTCTCAATCACCGATGTAACGTCACCGCGATATTTATCAAGGACAGTGATACGCTATGCATTGGATGTAAATTCTGCAATATTTTGCGCCGCGAGACGATCTCGCACCGTTTCTCCCGATTGGCAACGAGGATATTATTTGCGGGACGTGTTTCGCCGGTGTATTTCAGGCCGTCGTTATTATTCGCTTAAAATGCATGGAAATGCAGCGCGTCTGTGTGCATCGCCACACGCCAATCGACCGTCTTTCCGTTCCCATGAGCACTTCTCTTGGTCCGCGCTCAAAGTGGACAAAAATTTATTGGCTCCGGATCGCCGCGAGAGTCTCGCTGAAAACGGATCTGCGATCTAAATTACACGATAAGCAATGGAAAAAAAGGAGGGAAGCCGCGAAACGAAAGCGACTCTCTGTGTACATCGCCGCGTTCGATCTTCCATCCAAGAGTACTTGAATTTTTCCGAGTTCTCGGTTCGCGATGGTCTCTCTCTCTCTCTCTCTCTCTCTCTCTCTCTCTCTCTCTCTCTCTCTCTCTCTCTCTGGTGTGTGTGTGTATGTGTGTGAGGGAAAAATTATCTCATTTCCTCTTCAACGAAATCGTCAATATTGCAGCCGGGGGCGAACTCGAATAAAAAGCGGACGTACGGCAAATTATTTACGGGATAACATTTAATGACGTGTAATATTTCATGAAACGCGACATATTTAATGAGAGGCATTTAATATTAATTATTTAATCGGGGCTGCTTTTAATTAAGTTCAATGGAAACATAAATAAATCTCTTGCCGAATATACGCCATTACAGGGACATGTGCTGTCATGCAAATAGCGACTGAAACGCGCGTCTCTCTTTGCGAGATATTTTCCGTGCTTCGAAATACAAACAAAAGAGGAGTTTATTACGTTACACGCTGCGTATGTAACATAACGCTGGGCATAACGCTCGTGGTAGTACGCGGGTATACTTCTTTCTCTCTCCTTTTTGCGAAACACGATCGCGACGTTAACGAACTATTCAAGAGAAAAAGAGAAAAATAGCAAATCGTGGATCCCTTTCTTCGCCCCTCTCTCTCTCTCTCGTTTTGTTGTTCCCTGTAATAACGTCTGACGCAAATTGACCTTACTACTTGATGAGGTATCGATTTATGGGCGGCGCAAAAGCAGCTCTTTACATTCTCTGTTGCGGCATCAACGTCGGCATAATTTTAACACGCGCGATACGCATGATTACACGATACTTTGCCGACTTCACGATAACGACGCGATCGTACGCCAATATAATCAAACGTCGTCGAACGCGCAAGTATGCACTTTTCGTGAGGTGAAAAAAGTTTATATAAAAGAAATACGCGGCCAACAAGAGTCTAGCCGCGGATGTTTACACTCAGAAAAAAATGTCACGGCGATGACAACTACGCGAGTGACAATTATACGATAGTTTTTTGTAAGTAGAATTAACTAATGTATACAGTTCAATAAACTATTTTATAGTATGTTGCAACTAAAGTTTCAGTAGAGAGGAACAACTACAAATAATTTATTAAACTATATATATGTAATAATTCTACACACACAAAACTTGTATAGTTGTCACCTGTATAGTTGCTGCTGCCATGTTTTTCTCTGAGAGTAGCTCGAACACTATTTAAAAAAAAATTGATAAAGTTGTACTATTGTTTAAAACCTAGTATTCAGAAGAGAGAGAGAGAGAGAGAGAGAGAGAGAGAGAAGGAGAATTGTGCATATTTAATTATATCCTCGCTATGCACAGTATCTACTGCATATCGTATGAAGCTAACAGCTTCTCAGAAGATCGTTGTTAGGAACGCGAGCGTGAATTTCGTCGGAGAACGGTTGAATTTCGTCCAACACGAACGATTTCATCCGCGCATCGAGAATTACCGACTGGAGAATGTTACGACGCGAAGTGCGCGATAAATAAGCGCAGTTGAAAAATAAATATTAGATGAGCAGGGAGAGCAGGAGAGGAGGAGGAGGAATGCTTACGCGAGTAACGTGCTTATTAGGAATCTCGCGTAAATTCGTCGGGATATTTGCGCGAGCGGAACGCGAAAGACGACAGAGACGTTTACGAGGGGAATTTCCGCGGCGGACATTTCGCGCATCGCTGGAGAACGCCCGCGAGGACGCAACTTCAAACACAGCGCGAAAAATGAGCAAACGGACGAGAGAGGTCTACACGTAAGTCACGGCGTAGCGGTAAGATGTACAGAATGCTGCAGCGCGAGTCCTGAGAGAGAGGTAGCGAATCTTGGAAACATATTAGGGAACGGAGAGGACTACGTCCTACGAGACCGTGCGAATACAGAAACGCCATGATTGACAAAAATATCATAAATGATGTCATATTGGAACGTAGAAGTACAATTTCTTACTCTTTCTTTTAAGAAAATTAATCATATATACAATTTATATATAATTTTATGTAGCCAGGGTCTTAGCCAGGGATACTTCAAAATAAACATATTTTCTCAGATATGACCAAGATAAGTCAATTTTGAATACAATTTGATGAATAGGCTATGGACTGATGCTGACGTGGAAGCTCCAAATGAAGCTTGCGCTAATAAAGCTAATCAGGAGTAGCTAGTCAATTCTTGAAATGATTTCAGTGAAGAAACGATTGTTCACTAATAGTTAATGATTGATAATTACAAAGTAAATACTTTGATGAGTATTGCTACATTTTAAATGGTTAAAATAAGTATCTAATCTAATTAGGCAAGATAGTACCTAGTCAGATTCACAAGTCTTAAGCGCTGATTTGTGAGAGTTACATTTCTGTGTAGGGCCTAAGTGGACCAGTCTTTATGAAGCCTTGATAAAAGTAGGAAAAATCTCGAAACTTTTAACCTCTGTTTTAAATTTTCGGGATTGCCCCTGTTTAGCCTTCTCTTTCTTTTCTCTTTACAACACAGGAAGATATTTATGATATCTATCGCGAAGATTGTTCTGTCGTTCTTTCGTCTTCACTCGCGAAAATCGGCGGAGGCGTCAGCGGTGACATCGCAAATGACTGGATGGCGGATTAGAGGCGGACGCGCCGAGCGGATAATCGACGGAGCTTACGGGGAGACGCGGAAAACGCGGTCATTAAGCAGCGCCGGGTGAAAATGACAAACCGACACGTCCGTTTCGCGAATTTCTTGCGCGCGTCCGACAACGACGGCGACGACAACAACAACGGACGCCCGCGGAGCGGCCCGGCCCGGTCATTACAGCGACTGTTACAACGAACGAGAGACGCGGCGCGCGTTTGCAGGTGCGCGTCTGCCCGTGTGATTCGACGACGCGGGTGAAACCCGGATACAACGAACGAGTGCATCCGCTGATTGCAGCGCTTTCAACGTCTACTGAGCGCCCGCGAGGCGTATATAAATATACACGAGATTATTTCCCGAAGGATCAGCTCCTTCGCAAGAGTGGCTCTGAACGCGAAGTTCGCGTCCTCGTGTAGACCGCATCTAGAAGTCACGCGGCTCAGCTGTCACAAGACTTATATCTCGCTAAGTGGAGAAGCATATTTTTCTTTATATAAGTTGTTTGCAGAGTTGGGAAATAACGCGTTATTGTTATTGCTGTGTGTTATTTTGCTTCTTTTTACATGTTTCTTACCGTCTTAAATTATTTAACGCACTCAAACGCATTATTTCCATATCTTAGACGTGTTAGTTTAAAACCGCAAGAAACGTATAAAAACAACAAATTACACGCTAATTTGTTAAAAATAACATTTGCAGTCCTTATACATTCATGCATTATATCATATATGTTACAACAAGGAGTCTGCGTAAAGTCCTATATATAGAGAGAGTAGGAACTCAAAGTTATTATTACAAAGTTTACGAGAATTATTTTCTTAGTCTAATTATTGTACTTGATTATAAGATATCACTAACATCAATAAAATACTTAAAACAGAAACAATTTGTCTTGTTTTTTTTCATGAAAGACATGTGACAACCAGTCCTGGGTATGGGATAAATAATTACACTTGCACGATTTTGCTTACAACTTAATAACTTTTTTGTGCATAAATATATATAAGAATAATATTTTTTTCTTTTTTACTTAAAAGATATACTTACGTGAAAATATGCACAGTATTAAAAAATATTATATACTTTTTTTTTAAATTAGTGTGTAAAAAATGCCACAACCAGACACTCGGTCTCGCCTATCTCGTCGCAACGACGCGCACTCGCCTAATTCGCAAGCTCGATTTTGCGTCGCTTAATAACGCGGAAAGGTCACGGAACCGGCCACGGGCGTCCAGTTCTCCCTCGGACGTTGCCAAAATTTTCAGACAGCTTCGTTTATTCGCACTGTGCGCTCCGCTGTGGCCCGGCGTCCTTGCGTTTCCCGCATCTGAAATAACACATATGCTGCCCCCCGCAGAATGGACAAGAACTTTATCACCCTGCATTAAAAGTTCCCGGAAACATGGACGGCGAACGCGAGCCCGGCGAACACTTCGCGGAGTTAAACTCGCAAATAAAGTTGGCTTATAAAAATTTCATGTCATTTTCTGTTCGCGAGCGCTCATGCGACGCGTTCTATCCCGAAATTCCCGGTGATCATCCCCCCCGTCGAGGAAGCCGGGTTTGTACATTGGACAAGAGCTTCGTGAATTCTCTTCAGATATAAGATAACGGTGAGCCTCGCACTCTCGAAGATATACGAAACACAGCGGGCTATATCCCGTGTCGAATATATATATAGAAAGTGTTATACGTATCGCAAATGTGTGCATCGGACACATCGGGCGCCACCTCCTTACTTCCAAAAACCTTTCTTTCTTCCTTCCTTCCTTCCTCCCTCCCTCCCTTCCTCTCTCTCTCTCTCTCTTTCTCTCTCTCTCTCTCTCTCTCTCCCTCTCTCTCTCTCTTCCTCTCTCACTTGGTAGGTTTCTCCTTACACGAGAGACACCTATACGGAGTCGTAAAATATTAAATAGACGTTGTCATGTGTGTGCACGCCGGGCAAAATACTTATACGACAGGGCCGATGTGGAAAAATGTACCGCGCCACTAAAAGCAAACGACTCGGAAGGAAGCGCCATTCGTTGTTCCGAATCGACATATGAAAATATCGCGCTATCGGAGGTCGTCCCTCCTCGACGACATATAGGCGACGTCGTAAAGTATCGATAAACCATCGCGCGCCACGCGAAGGTCAAAATCTACGTACCATTCTCCCCCGCACACAACACCATTGTGTGTGTATGTGTACACATATAATCCACACTCGGAAAAATTCAATTTGATCGTAGCGGTCGCAAAATCTCGCGTCAAATTCATCGTCATCTCTCTCTCTATTCTCGTCGATTTTCAGGCAAAATATCCAACGACTCTGAACGACTCTACCTTTCTTTCTCTCTTAGAAAAATCATGCAGTTCTTTGCACAAAATTTGCGACTCTTTTCTTTACGAGTTCATGGTCAGGCGAAGTTAACAAAACTGCGAAGCTCTGTGCACGAATTTGCGCATCAAGAGGTCCAAGAACTGTCAAATCTTTAGATGCCAAGTGTACAAAAGTAATTTATAAACGAAAGTGTGTATATATCATTATTTTGGATACATTTGTAAAAGAAGTTCCACAAGCTTTATGCAGACAACTATATAACTAGCAGATTATTTGCAACATTTTTGTTCGCACAAATTTTGCAATGCATCTTGCATCCAGTAGGAAAAAAAGTATCTCCTGAGAATTTCTAAATAGCAAATTTTATATATATATATATATATATATATATATATATATATATATATATATATTGGATATGGAATGAGTTGTAGAAGTCTATTAAGAAAAAAGAAAGATTGCAATCTTTCATCATCTGACTGTACATATATAGAGATCAGCGTTTATGTCAATAGTTAATTATTACACTCAAGAAAATATAATGTTATCCTCAGCGAAATCCTCTTTATATACGACCTTAAGAAAATTTTTCTAAAAGAACAAAAGAGGGAGAAATATTCTAAACACATTTTTTTTAAAGTTAGAGGAGAATTTCGTCTTTTATTTACAATACAAGTCTTATTCTCGATGGAAATTTCTTCCAGTAAGAAGGCACTCTGCTTTAAGTAAACATATTGATTCAAAAATAAAATAGAGAAAAAATAGAGTAATATTAATAACAGAGATTAACAAAGTTATTAATAATTATCTTCATTAGAAAAAGAACACTCTTTCAAAAAGTTTCCATTTACAGTATGAGATCACAGGAAATGGCATTTTGCAACTAGTTCTTTTTGTGTGTCAGAATGTTTCCTTTGTGTCTTGAGAGAGATCCTCTTGAGGCTCCATTATAAGAGGATCCCGCTAAGGGTGAGATTATATGTAATATTGCTTTGGCTGTAAACATCCGTTAATGTGGTGCACATGGTTGACGTCGGAAATAAAAGCGAGAGATCTGAACACTAGGCGGAATAGAGAGCGTCACAATCGCGGAGACAGAGATTCGCGCGATCGTTAATTTCAGAGTCAGCCCGGGTTCGTCGTCTCGCGCTTTCCCGACTCGGGAGAGAAATTTCGGTGGGAAAAAATGGGACATGGTTGAGAAACGTGCCAATAATTTCCGGCTAGCATCGACCGCGATCGCGCTGGATCCCGGGGCCGAGGCGAACATTACGCCGCGAATGCTCGTAAAATGTCGCGCGCCTGCTTCTGTTACTGCCGCGGTGGGCAATAAAATAGCAGCACTACAGACCGGGACGTTACACACGTTATTACGACGCGGGAGTTTCACGTGTATTTATTTCGAGATCGTGATGGTCCGGCGCGCTCTGTGCGAGAGCGCAGCGCAAATCGAGAGGCAAACTAGTCCTCCCCGAAAGCAAATATAATCGCGATCGCACTTTCTCCATTAAAAATGCAAAACTAGCATGCATTCCGTCTACGTCATATGCACGGCGGTGCAACTGATGCACTGATTTATGCGATTTATGCGGAAGGGACCGACATTGCACACATCGGAAGGATCGTTCAAAACGGAGTTTTTATGTGAAATTAATTTTGCCCTTCAGTTCCCGATCAGTTATTAATTTTCACTGATCTTCAATAAGATTAAGTTCGCAGAGAAAACACTGGGGAACCATTTGAATACACTGAAAGAAAGAAGTGATTAATGTTACTAAGATTATAGTTATTTTCGGCGCCAACTATATTTTTCGATTAATCTAACAAGAGAATAGTAGTAGCAATATGTATATAAGATTATCATCACTGACACTATATCAAAAGATTTATCAGAGCGAAATATTAATATTATTTTTCATCCATATTTACAAAAGGGCGGAAGCCATGGTACTCTAGAAATGGTACACTAGCTTCCTTTTTGTTGTCCGTCTATCTATACATGTTTGAGTGAAGCTGTCTGTGCTGTATGGTGTAACCAAACTCTACGGATCTCTCAAATATAGTAGCAATATTCGCAACTAGAGATAGCAATATTCTTTCGGTTGAGGCAATTATATATGAAGATATAATTTAACATTGCATATCATAAGAACTGTGAGAACTATATAAGTATAACAACAATTTCTAATGCAATATCTATGTTGAGATAAAAAATATTTAAGAAATAAAAATAAAAAATAAAAATGTTTATTCTGTAAATATCAATAACATATTTATTTAAATCTAAATTATTTTATTTAAATAGAACAAACGATTGCTCTCATGAGAAACTAAGGACTTAAGAAAATGTGTATTTCCTTATTTGAAAATAAAAAGTTTAGATTAAAAGTAAATATGATATACCCATCGAATAAATATTTTTTTACATTTCTTAAACATTTCTTCTCTCAGTGCTTAATTCTTAGGTTCACATAAATGTTTTTTTTTCTAACCATAGAGAATACGGTTGTAGCAGCCATAATAGTTTACTCCATATTGCAATTTGTCCTTCATCTAAATCGATAATGTTAGGAAGCATAGGTCATTTAGATTTGTTAAAACCGCTACGAAATTTCATTTTTTTTTTAAAGAAATCGATAATAGAAAGTCTTCACAGACATGCCAAGTGAACAAGCCCTCGGATCGAAAACCCGAGCGATCGATTTCCCGCTATATCGCGAATATTTCAAACGCGAGTGCGAAAAAAATAGCCCGCACGTGCGTATATCTCACCTGGAATAAATAAAACACAATCGGGAAAAAATGTACACATATATAGGGTGTCCCGTATCACCTTCACAATCTCTCGTGAGGACGTAGAGCGGATTGAGATAAACACAAAAGTCCCATACCGTTTTGCGATATTCTCAATAATAGTCGAGATATTAATTAAAAAAGATTGGTGAATAATAATGTGCGATGTGGTAGATGAGCTGCAATTGCGCCATCTACCGTTGTATACTTGTACATTAAGTCAAACTGAACAAAAAGGTCCTCTACCATTTTGCAAATGACAACATAGATTTTTAGATATTAATCAAAGAAAATTGTTACATGATTATGTACTATAATGCACAAATTTTCTTTAATTAATATCTAAAAATCTGTGTTGTCATTTGCAAAATGGTAGAAGATTTTTTTGTTCAGTTTGACTTAATGTACAAGTATACAACGGTAGACGGCGCAATTGCAGCTCATCTATCATATCGCGTATTATCATTCACCAATCTTTTTTAATTAATATCTCGACTATTATTG
>NW_022639471.1:2047238-2062266 GCF_010583005.1 Odontomachus brunneus
TATATATATATATATATATATATATATATATATATATATATATTGGATATGGAATGAGTTGTAGAAGTCTATTAAGAAAAAAGAAAGATTGCAATCTTTCATCATCTGACTGTACATATATAGAGATCAGCGTTTATGTCAATAGTTAATTATTACACTCAAGAAAATATAATGTTATCCTCAGCGAAATCCTCTTTATATACGACCTTAAGAAAATTTTTCTAAAAGAACAAAAGAGGGAGAAATATTCTAAACACATTTTTTTTAAAGTTAGAGGAGAATTTCGTCTTTTATTTACAATACAAGTCTTATTCTCGATGGAAATTTCTTCCAGTAAGAAGGCACTCTGCTTTAAGTAAACATATTGATTCAAAAATAAAATAGAGAAAAAATAGAGTAATATTAATAACAGAGATTAACAAAGTTATTAATAATTATCTTCATTAGAAAAAGAACACTCTTTCAAAAAGTTTCCATTTACAGTATGAGATCACAGGAAATGGCATTTTGCAACTAGTTCTTTTTGTGTGTCAGAATGTTTCCTTTGTGTCTTGAGAGAGATCCTCTTGAGGCTCCATTATAAGAGGATCCCGCTAAGGGTGAGATTATATGTAATATTGCTTTGGCTGTAAACATCCGTTAATGTGGTGCACATGGTTGACGTCGGAAATAAAAGCGAGAGATCTGAACACTAGGCGGAATAGAGAGCGTCACAATCGCGGAGACAGAGATTCGCGCGATCGTTAATTTCAGAGTCAGCCCGGGTTCGTCGTCTCGCGCTTTCCCGACTCGGGAGAGAAATTTCGGTGGGAAAAAATGGGACATGGTTGAGAAACGTGCCAATAATTTCCGGCTAGCATCGACCGCGATCGCGCTGGATCCCGGGGCCGAGGCGAACATTACGCCGCGAATGCTCGTAAAATGTCGCGCGCCTGCTTCTGTTACTGCCGCGGTGGGCAATAAAATAGCAGCACTACAGACCGGGACGTTACACACGTTATTACGACGCGGGAGTTTCACGTGTATTTATTTCGAGATCGTGATGGTCCGGCGCGCTCTGTGCGAGAGCGCAGCGCAAATCGAGAGGCAAACTAGTCCTCCCCGAAAGCAAATATAATCGCGATCGCACTTTCTCCATTAAAAATGCAAAACTAGCATGCATTCCGTCTACGTCATATGCACGGCGGTGCAACTGATGCACTGATTTATGCGATTTATGCGGAAGGGACCGACATTGCACACATCGGAAGGATCGTTCAAAACGGAGTTTTTATGTGAAATTAATTTTGCCCTTCAGTTCCCGATCAGTTATTAATTTTCACTGATCTTCAATAAGATTAAGTTCGCAGAGAAAACACTGGGGAACCATTTGAATACACTGAAAGAAAGAAGTGATTAATGTTACTAAGATTATAGTTATTTTCGGCGCCAACTATATTTTTCGATTAATCTAACAAGAGAATAGTAGTAGCAATATGTATATAAGATTATCATCACTGACACTATATCAAAAGATTTATCAGAGCGAAATATTAATATTATTTTTCATCCATATTTACAAAAGGGCGGAAGCCATGGTACTCTAGAAATGGTACACTAGCTTCCTTTTTGTTGTCCGTCTATCTATACATGTTTGAGTGAAGCTGTCTGTGCTGTATGGTGTAACCAAACTCTACGGATCTCTCAAATATAGTAGCAATATTCGCAACTAGAGATAGCAATATTCTTTCGGTTGAGGCAATTATATATGAAGATATAATTTAACATTGCATATCATAAGAACTGTGAGAACTATATAAGTATAACAACAATTTCTAATGCAATATCTATGTTGAGATAAAAAATATTTAAGAAATAAAAATAAAAAATAAAAATGTTTATTCTGTAAATATCAATAACATATTTATTTAAATCTAAATTATTTTATTTAAATAGAACAAACGATTGCTCTCATGAGAAACTAAGGACTTAAGAAAATGTGTATTTCCTTATTTGAAAATAAAAAGTTTAGATTAAAAGTAAATATGATATACCCATCGAATAAATATTTTTTTACATTTCTTAAACATTTCTTCTCTCAGTGCTTAATTCTTAGGTTCACATAAATGTTTTTTTTTCTAACCATAGAGAATACGGTTGTAGCAGCCATAATAGTTTACTCCATATTGCAATTTGTCCTTCATCTAAATCGATAATGTTAGGAAGCATAGGTCATTTAGATTTGTTAAAACCGCTACGAAATTTCATTTTTTTTTTAAAGAAATCGATAATAGAAAGTCTTCACAGACATGCCAAGTGAACAAGCCCTCGGATCGAAAACCCGAGCGATCGATTTCCCGCTATATCGCGAATATTTCAAACGCGAGTGCGAAAAAAATAGCCCGCACGTGCGTATATCTCACCTGGAATAAATAAAACACAATCGGGAAAAAATGTACACATATATAGGGTGTCCCGTATCACCTTCACAATCTCTCGTGAGGACGTAGAGCGGATTGAGATAAACACAAAAGTCCCATACCGTTTTGCGATATTCTCAATAATAGTCGAGATATTAATTAAAAAAGATTGGTGAATAATAATGTGCGATGTGGTAGATGAGCTGCAATTGCGCCATCTACCGTTGTATACTTGTACATTAAGTCAAACTGAACAAAAAGGTCCTCTACCATTTTGCAAATGACAACATAGATTTTTAGATATTAATCAAAGAAAATTGTTACATGATTATGTACTATAATGCACAAATTTTCTTTAATTAATATCTAAAAATCTGTGTTGTCATTTGCAAAATGGTAGAAGATTTTTTTGTTCAGTTTGACTTAATGTACAAGTATACAACGGTAGACGGCGCAATTGCAGCTCATCTATCATATCGCGTATTATCATTCACCAATCTTTTTTAATTAATATCTCGACTATTATTGAGAACATCGCAAAACGGTATGGGACTTTTGTGTTCATCTCAATCCGCTCTACGTCCTCACGAGAGATTGTGAAGGTGCTACGGAACACCCTGTATACACGCGTGCATCGGCGCGCTGTAGCTTTGTTCATTCCGGTACGCCGTGCACGGATCTTGTTTATGTCATGTACGCTTTCGCTTCTGATATCGCCTATATTTGTCAGAAACGCCGACCAGAATGGAGAAGCGCGCGCGGCACGTACTTACACGTACGTCCGCGCCAAAAGAGCCACGAAGGCCACTCGATGGGCCTCCGCTTTTGTTTCGCAGATCAATCCGTAATTTTGCGTGATGCAAAAGTGGGTGCGATGCGAGGATTTAACTGTAGCAATGCGCACCGACATCCGCGTAATCCGCGACAGAAGTGAGCCACGAGAGAAGTCGCTTTCCTTCATGAAAGATTTTGAATGATCTCGTCGTGGAAGCCGCGAAACTCGCGGAATTTAGGTCTCAGTGGCGAGACGCGCTCCGATAATATACACAGACGGTATAAGGCGGAATAAATATTTACTCTTAGGTACTCCCCATCAATGGTTTAGATCTTGACATATATTATCAAGGACATTCTCCCGAATACTATCCAAGAAGTTCTAGCCGTCGCTCGTTGTTTGTTAAAAAGTTATTTGAAAAAAAGTTTTATAAACGAAACGTAATTTTGGTACACAATATACATTGAAATATGGTAAACAATGCACGTATATACGCGGGGGGAGGGGCGGAGCCCAAAAAAACTAACCCTAACCTGACCGATCTATTGAAATATGGTAAACCGTACACGTATATACGCAATCCTTTACATTTTTATATAGAATTTGTCAATGGGAAACAATATAAGAATAGAAATGCAGGTATTGCTTGCGATATTTTTTGCATATAGTGTACATTGAAATATCGCAAACAGTATCTGCATTTGTATTCTTGTATTGTTCTTCATTATGTATAAAAATGTAAAAGATATGTTGCGCATATACGTATATGATTTACCATATTTCAATAGATGAGTTAGGTTCGGTTAGTTTTTAGGGGAGGAAGAGGGGGAGGGGTACAGCCTCTTCTTCGCGCCTGTACTGTTTATCATATCTATGTATACTGTGTATCAAAATTAGAGCACAAATATAATACACATTTCTTTTGTTAATAACTTTTTAACAAGCAACGGCTAAAACAATATTCAGGAGGATGTCCTGAATAAACTATGACAAGATCTAAACCATTCGTGAAGAGTACCTAAAAATAAATATTTACCGTGCAATACATTAACATTTCTGAAGACGTTGGTATTTAAGTGCGATACACCGCATCTGTTAACTATCCAGCTTTAAGAAATCAGTAACATTAGTAACCAAACATTTGTCTTCTTAATATAAGGAATTTTAATTACGTAGAAAAGAAATTTCGCACCACGATAAATCATTCCTGAAACTCCATGGCAGAGCCAACGTGTTAACGTTTATATAACATCTGTCAAGTCTATTTTCTTTTTCGAGTCTTCGTTTACATATTATTATTTCTTCGTTTACATATTATTATATCTTATATTACATACATAAAGTTGTAGAATTGTAGAAAATTATAGAACATGTTACGAGGAATATCTTTTCGAGATTTAATGGTATCGCGCAGCGTAGTGGAAAGCGTCTACAATGTGTCAATGGAAGAGACGTTTATTTGCGAAGTTTATTGATCACGTCCAAATTACTATTGTAACAACTCGCTAACCCCTATACGCGTATAGCGTAATACGTGTCATAATTTTATTAATTCACCGGGAAATACAGGCGGATATTAGCAGATTCGTAATTTTAATCATACGGCATATATCTAATTATACAGCCGATTAAAACTTTCATATCAGATGATATGAAGCGGGAATAATTAGCGCACTCGATAACAAGGGACTCTGCATCAAACTCGCGTTGATTATTATTTAGAAGTTATAATATTCCAGCGGCGGAGCGCGAATTACCGAGCTAAATGGTCTCGTCTCCACGCAATATAGCAATCCGCTATTGTGCAAATACTATTCTATCGGAAGGAGAAATACATTTTGACTTTAATTAATATACAAACTCCTTAGCATTACACAATATATATGTGTGTGTGTGTGTATTTGTAACCTAACCTAACCACCAATATTTATGACCATCAGGATGGTTATAACAATTATCATCATCATGCTGACGACCACGATAATCACCATCATAACAACCATCATGAGGAGGACCACCATGAGAACGACCACCATGAGGAGGACCACCATGAGGAGGACCACCATGAGGACGACCACCATGAGGAGGACCACCATGATGACGACCACCATGAGGACGACCACCATGAGGACGACCACGATGATCATCATCAGGACAATGACAAACGTAACTATCGCTGCAAGACTTAAAACAATTTGTATTACATTTTATTTTACAGATGTCAATTTTCAGCACACGGTAGTTTATTTCGTTATCATTACGCGTGTTGGTCATATCACGCTGTAATCTATTACTTAAAAAATATAGGTTTTTACACCTGGTCTTCATCCCACTTATAAATTGCAATGTTTCGGGATTATATGCCATGACCTTAAAATCAATATTTCACTTAAAGCAATAGAAATTATATGAATATATAGCGATTTGTGAGTTATATTTCTAGCAAAATTGCGATAAAGCATGATCTAAGCAGCGTGTCGATAAAAATATTGCATTAGCCTATCTTACCTCATTGCTGGAGTTTGATCTACCGGTGTCTTTGCACAAAATGCTTGTGTCCGGGACATTACTAAAAAATAATGCGCAGTACTTGGATGCCATAGGACCCGTCTGACCCGATAACTCAGTCACCATGGTAGTTTGGTCATTAGTTAGGTCATTAATCTCGTTACAAAGAAGCGGTTTAGTCAGATCGCATTTCTTCATTTTAGATATCTTTAAACTCGACAAAGGAGCGTAGAACAAGTCTAAAAATATTTATAACGGAGATATTAATACTCACCCTAAAAAATATAAAGTAAATGTTCAGTTTATGGTGACCACCTTCGATGATTTTGATTTGTGGACTTATATGCTGTAAAGATAATGATCTTGAGCGACATTCAAAAGATTTCACTTGACGATTATTGCGATAATTGTTTATTAAAGAATAAACCACAAATCAAGATTCACATTGTTAACAAACAAAAATGCATTTGCCCCCCTCCTCATTCTGCATTAAATCTGGCCTACCTTTATCTATTTCATTGAACGGTGCACAATTATATACATAATGAAAGACTCGACCTATATATATATTGATAACATCTAATAACCAGAGATTGAAACGTTGTCCGAATTAAAGGAGCACGTAACAAAAATTGTAGAATAATAACTATAATTTTTATTTGTACTCTTTATAATAACTTTTTAATAAATAATGACCACTACCAATTGAAATATTTTGAATGTTACTCACAAGGAACAATATCCAAGTGTAACACGCCATTTTTCTTGAAACTCAGCATGCACATAGCATATAACATGACATTTCATATTTGATATTTTATATCGGCTCGTTTTTTAATTTGCACTTATTTGCAATTATTTAAACAATTGTTTAACAAATTATTTTAACAATTGTTTAAACAAAACTTGAAATGACGATGTACGTAAAAACTGATATTTATAAGCTCATAACATGTAAATCTAAAACACAAATCTAAAAACTATAAGCACGTAAACTCATGTACTCAAAACCCATAAACTCGAAAACCCATAAACAATCGTCTAAATAATTATGCAAATTAAAAAACGGACCGATATAAAGTATCACATATGAAATGTCATGTCATACATTATGTGCATGCTGAGTTCAAGAAAAATGGCGTGTCACACTTGAATCAGGACTATTAGCTTCACAACATACATTAAAGTCAAGGTCATCAAAAGATCATAAACTGAACGTTCACTTATTGGTGTAGTATCTTCTGCTGTTCCAAAAGAAGCTTTAGTGACAAAAAAACTTTAGATTCTGTAATCGACATGCGCGCACGCGAGAAATATCGACAAGAAGACGAGTGATAAGGATGCAAATTCACAAGTCAAAAGTTCAAAAATAGACTTAAAAATTGTAGAACGCGCCGTGTGCGATCTAATGAAGCTTGCAAAACGGCAATTAAAATGTGAGAAAGATCTTCGTTCGATGACCATATGTAACTACGTACTTTTACAGATAGATGCCATGCCGAGAATACCGTCTCCCAATGTAAAACTTTGGTCAGCTATAGTGAAATTATAATCGGTCGGTCGCATGTCATTGGATTCATATCTACAGAATCCACGTTGCTTCTGCCACACTATTAAACCGAAACCCTCTGTGTCAGCCATGTACACCTAAGTTTTAACTCGATTAATCATGATTACATACTAAGTGACTTTAATTAAAGTGCGCGATCCGAAAGAGTGTACTAACCACAAGAGTGTACTAACCACACAATTATCAATATTTTTACAATCCAAACAGTCCACGATAATTGTCACCAATAAACCAGTGCCGTTTTTATTGGTAGCGAACTTCTTGGGAATTGTGACTTTTTCAACTAATTGATCAGTCTTTAAATCAAAGATGAGCAGTTGCGGAGGACACCACATTTTATCATCGATTATTCCGGAATCCAGAACGTAAATGCGGTTGCATTTGATCTGAGGTAAAAATAAAAATAATGACTTTTACAGCCGACTTGACGCAAGCAGACATATATCGTTCGTTGAAACGTAATCGCTGAATGCAAAACTATTGCCAATCTAACGAAGGATATCAGCGCTTGCATAAACAACATTTACGTAAAACGAGAGGCAACCTGTTTCCCGGAATACTTAAATAAGCGGAAACTATCGAACTACTGATACGAACCGGGTAACAAGAAAACGTTTTCGCGTAACATTCTTATGTACTCTACCAATCCGCGAATTCGAGTTTCAGTCTTAACTCAGTCAATTAGCAATCACTAACTAAAAAATATTGTAGTAAAAATTATGACTAAATTTTTGTAATCTCAGAATTCACTAACTAAAAAATATCGTAGTAAAAATTATGACTAAATTTTTGTAATCTCAGAATTTGTGTAATTTCAGAATTATGACTGAAATTATTATATATTTATCTCAAAATATTATGCACGTTTGAATTTTTAGACTAAATTAATATAGTTTAGTCAGTATAGTATAACCTATCTCTTTCCAAAAAACATTGTAGAAAGAAGTATAATTCTAACATAATATTTACTAATTAATACTTTCTTCTGCGTGTACACTGAGAAAAAAGTAGTTAATCTCACCATATTGAAAGAAATTATCCGATAAAAAATTAATAAGTAGATATTTCCAATCAAATATCGATGAATTGTTATATCCGATCAGGATATTCGATTCAATTTAATCGAATACTTTCGATCATAATGATATTTCATCAAATAAACCGAACAAAAAATTATGAAGCGATATTTCTCACCGAATATTTCCTGATCGAATACAAAAATTCATCGGTATTTTGATTGGAAATATCCGTTTGTTAATTCCTTATCGAATAATTTCTCTCAGTGCACGAATTATAATCACTTTCAGTGTAAATCGTATTTTTTCGTTATTCTAGCACAAAAATGGTAACAGCAACACGTATAAAGTTACCATCAACCATATCATACAGTGCTTACATCGTAAACATTTTTCTGATTATGATTACTTTATATAGAATTATAATAATTATTATAATAATTATATAGTCAGGAATATCAAACAAATTTTTTTCAGTATAAAATCGTATGTGTGCGTCTGTCTTATATTGGCCACGATAATTTGCATTTATTTAATACTCACATCCACCCTGTAACAGTTCGTGATGCGATTGCGGTTGCAATTTATGTTCGATATGTTCGATGTGTTCTCAATTGGGTACCAATCCCAATTAGGATAAGGAGCCAGAAGCGGACCACCTGAGGTATTATTGACATCTAAGACATCTGGTTTGTTATCTACCACCATCAAACTGACCGGTATACTGAAATTGTCTCTCACCGAAGTAACGAATGTTCTACCACCTATAAGAATATCCTTTGTAAACGGAGTGAAATATTACGAGACACGCTCGAATCACGAATTCACCGCGGCTAATGTTACGTCAGCAATATCAAAGTACAACGAAACGTAGACCACAGTGACTCCTGGATATTAAGGCAGGATAAACTATTCTTCTCACACACATCCGTACTTCCTAAATTGTTATCAAATCATCGAGCAGTGTTAACTCACTTTTTACGTCTACGTCTACGTCGTATAAAGCACCCCTCTTGTCCACATAGCCGGCATTAATCGCTTCCTTTTTCTGCTCCACTGATTTCCATTTGAGCGGAATATACTTCCATTCGTATATGATTTCTGGTTGGATTTCTGATCGCGACATTTGGTAACTCGTAACAATCACCGCGAAAAGCAACAAAATGACGAGCGCCCTCATTTTTCAGCGTCAAAAATACAATGAATAATAATGACGTGACAAAGCAACGTCGCGTGTGTCGCAAACGCGCGCGAAATGGCATCCCTCGCGCTACGTTGACCGCTATTTACGGCCAGTTTCTCAAGGCCGACAACAATTTTAGAAAAGTATGCGCAATGCCGATAAACAATAGCGGACTCTTTATCACGCCGTTATCGTTCGATACGCCGAAGTTGTACGCGTGCAGCGCGCAGTTTGGCGATATCATATCTGCTTCCATGTACGGAAAATAACCAACTCATTGTTATTGATTTTATCTTCGATTTTCCTTGTACCAGCGTTTTATTATTATAATGAGAATCGCACGCTTGCTTACGCGAACGTCGTTTTGCATAAACGCACCAATCGCCGATCAATTGTTGAGTCAATTAGCAGCCATTATCGATAAT
Source organism: Odontomachus brunneus (assembly GCF_010583005.1). NCBI lineage: Eukaryota > Metazoa > Arthropoda > Insecta > Hymenoptera > Formicidae > Odontomachus > Odontomachus brunneus. The sequence goes on from NW_022639471.1 coordinate 2,057,115, forward strand.
TGGGCGAAATTCAGCAAAATAAATAGCGGAATATCCAAAATTTTGCCGGCATAATTACCATAAGCGATACGCGTGTAAATAGAAACGTCACGTGAAAACGAACGTCAGATCGATGATTAACTTGCGCAATCATCATCGCGTACACGTGTAAACCGTGATTGTATACAAACACACATGTATGCATGTACACGTGCACGTGTCGAGAAATAATTTATTACGTCCCGCAACACGCGATAAAAATCTCGCGTGGCGCTGAATTTAAGCGTAGCCCATATCCGACGGCAACGCAAACCAATAAAGGAGGGGTTGGAGAAAGAAAAAAGGGAGGAGAGGAGAAAACGTTTGCGGCGGTTCCGCGCTGCCAAGCCCATCGATTTCTTTATTGCCTTCTACATTTCCTTGCCGCTCCTGATCGTGGCATTGGAAATTGCAAGTTCGTCTATTGTCGCCGACGGCGCGTGTCTAAAAAACGAACAGGCCGAGGAAAGGATTGGGGAATCGCAATAAACCCGAAGGAGAGAATCGAGCAGCGGGACGGTGGCAGCGGTGGCAGCGGCCGCGCCGTATTCTCTTTCGCGACGAAGTCGAGCGAAAAGACTTCCTCGTTAGAGCTTTTCTACGGGTTTTGTTTCCCTAGTCGCGAAAGACAAGAAACTTCTGTCCTCGAGACAGGAAGGGGGAGGGGTGATCTTTAATGAACTAAAAGCGCATTTGTCCCGGTATCTCTGGCGAGAAACGATGTTGCGCGAAGGACGCTCTCTTTTAACGAAAAGGGAAGAAAAGGGGAGAGGAGCAAGAAAAAAGAGAAGGAAAGAAAACATCCCGTCTGCGTCTCGCGTTAGAAATTTTCAAAGTGGCAATGGGGACGTGTGCAACGTGATTTTTGGCCACGTTCGCGCACGCGCGCGCACTACACGGTATCTCGGTTCGACATTTTTCGCGCTCGCTATATAACGGCGGCATTTGCTTTTTATAGTAGCCGGGATGTGTAACGCCGCTGCGAGCACAATAAAGAATAATTTCAGTGAGAAATGTAGTCCTTCGGGATAGTCGGGCCGCGCAAATCGCGTTCTTGCAAATTTGTGTCAGTGAATGTGAATATTCAAGAGAAGATGAGGCGTCGCGCGCTTTTATGCATTATTGCATTAGAAAGTTTACTTATCCCTCAAAACAAGCTGCATCTCCTTTGGCGCGTTTCACGCTTTACAGAGGAATTTTACGTGATCCCAGCTAAGAAACGAGAAATATCGTTAATCTCCGTTTTTAATCGTTCGCTGTCGCGTCGCGCATCGTCGCGCTAAAACTCCCTGAAGCCTTAGGAATGATTAAAGGTGCACTGGCCATATCTCAAAAATAATGAAAAAGTTTTGGAAAAAATTAAAGATCAATCTCTATTACATCTAAAAAGTGATGTGTATGTATGTGTGTGTATGTGCAAGTGATGAAGACATTTAGTCTTTGGATCAAGAGTTATTCCACTCTGAAGTGTAAGCCCGGCAAACGTGATGATGTCAGATGATGTTTTAATATCTCTAATGTTAATAATACGTCATTATACGCTATTTGACGTGATCCTGCTATTTGAGAGCATTATTCGAATACTTAATGTATGTAACAATTCGTGATGAGATTAAACATGCTTCTTCTCAGTGTACACGCACGCGCACAAAAGAACTGTGCCAGTGATAATTACGTTAATATTATATTTCTTTTCACAATGTTTTCTCTTTCAATTTTAAGCCATACTGTCTGGGAAATGTATGATTTACTATCACTGATATATAATTAGTAAAAGGAAAAATAATTTAAAAAAATAGTGACAGAAATTTCAGTTTTATCTTTTTTGTTTTTTTTTGTTTTAGATTACTACAAACGGTTATACCACGTCAGCAGGATATGTGAGCGTGTTACATGACTTCCTATAACTGAACCAAAAGGGCAATCAGAACTAGATGTCCCATATTTCAGAATTTCGAAGTTATGACTTCTCAGAGAACTAAGTGTTGTAATTGACTATGCAAACATGATAGAGGCAGCCTTCTTCTATGTGTTAATTCTCTCCCTCTCCACAATATACGATTCGTATATTTCGCTTTGTAATAATAATAAAATACAAATATACAGCAACGTGCCCATTTTACTCTGGTACCGAGTTTCAATTGCTCAGAGTAGCGCAGAGTAAGAAAGCCACATATAAAATATGTATCCTGATTAATAGTTCCGAGGTTTCTGCGAGAGGTCTCCACAGCCTTTCTGCCAGCTCTTCTACCAGCCCTTAATTATGGGTTAACTTGTCCACCCATATGCCCGATTTCAATCATTTTACTAATAAAAATTATTTTTATTATCTGAGACAGTATATCGTTCACTTGCAAGAAACTTCTTTCTAGCTAGTAACACGCCATTTAACTTTATTCATTTACGATGAAGAATATTAATACAAAATCTCAAGAGGCTCGAAAATTTACTTTACTATTATTAAATCAGTTTTTTTCTATTTCTATTAACTGCAATATTATTCCGATTTTAATGTGTGTAACTCAGGGACAAAATATCTATAATCTACAAGAACCATTTCACAATTTTGTATTCACTTATGTTCTTTTCAATTATGAAGAGTTTTAATTATGAAAAAAATAATACAACTGGTTAAAAGTACGATAAAAATATACTAGGAAGTTCGAAAGTGTGTCTTATATCTTTGTAAAATAAAAAATTCCAAAAAAAACTTTTGTAAATCATGTCTACAAACTGTCCCTTAAGTATCCAAATGATATACGCGAAATTTCATTGTGATTCAAAGATCAAAGTTTAAAAAAGTCAGAGATAACATAAAATAAAGTAAATAAATAAATAAAACAAGAATGCGATGTTAAAATAAAAGTATGTCATTCAACTGTACTTAGTATTTTACGGAAAATAAAAATATTTTAGTGTATTCCTAATTTTCAGTTATTTTTGCGAGAACTATACAGGCAATACATCCTTAAACAGCCGTTGAGTTTTCCTCTCTTTTACACTCGTGAACTTGAAAGAATGACCGCAAATGCGGGAGGAGGGCGGAAATGCGCGATCCAGAGTAACATCCTCTGAGACACGGAAATGATATCAAAATTAAGCGCGCCCGCGAGCAAGTGAGAATCCCAGCCCGCAATTCGACGATGTCGTTTGGGGATCGCGCGATCTCGATTAAAATTTTAGTTCTGCCGAGTTCCACGAGTGGTCCGAATAGCGCTGAGCTCGCGAGCACGCGGTGATTTTTATTCGCTGGAACGTATATCAGAGCCAAAAGAGAGAGAGAGAGAGGGGAGAGAGAGAGAGAGAGAGAGAGAGAGAGAGAGAGAGAGAGAGAGAGCTTGCCCGTTCGTTCGCCGTTCTATCGGCGTTGCGAGAAGGGCAAAACGATCCAGAGGCGCGCGGCAGGAAGGTTCGTGTTTCTACACATCCCTGGGGTGTGTTTCCGGCGTACGAGGGGTGCAGATACGTTTAGACACGGACGAGAGGAAATGCCGTTCCCTCGCCGAATGCACCGGCGCGGCATCACGGTGGAAACTTTCCCGTGCACCCTCGCGATGCGTTATTGTGAAGATCGCGCAGGTGCGGCTGCGCTCTCGTTAATCATCTCTGAGCGACTTGATCCTCGCATCAGATTACTCCTTGTCGTACGGTTTACGGCGCGCGAGGCAATAATAAATGGAGAATTAATTTTAATTCGAACGGGAGAGAGAGACGCGGCTACACGCCGCTACTCCTACATGCGCTCGTACGCGTATAATCGAACAACCTCCGTTCCATCTCTCGCTTTTCCTCCGTCTAGACTGGCAAAAGGTGCAAAAAGTGCGGCCGACTGCATTTTTATTGGGAGAATCCGATATTCGCATTGCCAAAAACGCGGACACCGGAATATGTCACGGGAATATTTTCTAAGTATTCCTCTTGCGAAGTGTGTCATACTTTTCTTTGTGCACGAACGCCTCGCGTACTATGGAGTTATGTGATGTAATTGTCCCCTACTTTGTATGCCAGATAATAGAGCCACGTGTTCCGCTCGAGTCACGCAAGAGCTCTATCATTAAGTGTACAATACGGAAAAAAATTAGACTTGCTAAAAGCATACACTGTAATTATCATTAGTTGAATATATTAAATAACGTGTATGAGTAACGCACGACAGACTAGTCTTGCACTAAAAACGAGTTTGTTTTCATACGTTCAAATTCGCGTGCACTTACGTTATTCTTTTATTTCAATTCGGCTCTAAAGGGGAGAGAAACACGGTAAGATCTCTCGACTAAGTGACGGGAAACGGAATAAAAAGAATCGTCCGCCAACGAACTGGGATCTTGAGAATCGAAGAAGGAAATGTACGTTACATATATGTATATATACATATAACATATATATATATACACATACACACACGTATTTGTGTACATACGCTTAAATACACATACACGCACAACTTTTATATATTTACACATATATATACATATATATCCTTATATGTATATATAAGCTAGCGTTCATTCTCATGCAGTCAAGAAAGAGCGCGAAGGGCGATGCGGCGAGGGAGCAAGGAATAAGGAAGGAGGATAGCGCTCAGTCGGGCGATGCACCGAGGTTAGAGTAGGCTATTATGTAAATTTTAATGCAATACTGGCGCTCGGCTGCTCTGCACTCCCTGTAACTGCCTTACATCCGCCATTCTGCGGGCCGCTCTTCGCGGAACACTTATAAAATTATGCCAGCCGGCTTGTTTTTCCTCCTCACCGCCCCACCGGCCGCCCCTTCGGCCCTTCCCGCGGGGCTTTCGGCCTTTTAGGGAAATCACTTGGGATACATGCAATTCGCGCGCATTTCACCGCTGCCATAGTTATCCGCGAGAAATGATGACGGCGAGGGCGTCGCGCGCTCGCCGTTAATGCGCTGAAACGCATTTCCAGCCAACTTTTCCCACTCGGTCGGTTACTTCGAAATGAGGTGAGAACGCGTAAGAACGGGACTCTACCATCATGCACGAACGTCTGGCGAGAGCAATGAGATTCTCCTAGGTCGCGTGAATCATTGCTTATCAAACTTTTGAAGCCGATCTCCTTCTCTCTCTCTCTCTCTCTCTCTCTCTCTCTCTCTCTCTCTCTCTCTCTCTCTCTCT
>NW_022639471.1:2066440-2081495 GCF_010583005.1 Odontomachus brunneus
CTCTCTCTCTCTCTCTCTCTCTCTCTCTCTCTCTCTCTCTCTCTCTCTCTCTTTCTTTCTTTCTCTTTCTCTCTTTCTCCTCCCCCGTTCTTCTCATCAACTCGTACTATTCCAATTCTAACGAAATCCCTCTAAGAATAAGCGCGTTGCTCAACAGCCAAGAACCAGAAAATGGAAGAAGAAACCGTCAACATACACATACACAGACATTGTCTCGATGCGCCGGCAAAGTTGCGAGTTTGAGAAAGAGCGAGCACTCAAGAATAACTAAAATAGCTTGTTCGGTCGGTTCGCCGCGTAAAGATCGGATTTCGATATTATACATGCTCCGACAATTTCGAGATTAGTAGCCCACCCTTTCGCAAAATTTGCAACTTCACGGCGGCGTTGCGTGCTCGGGTTCACCGCACACGCAAAAGTTTTGTTGAATATTTTCGCGTAATAATAAATAGACAGTCTGATCTGGTACACTGAGAGAGATTATCCGATAACAAACTAACAAACGGATATTTCCGATCAAAATGCCGATGAATTTTTGTATCTGATTAGAAAACTAATAAAACATATCGGTTTATAATTTGAATTTCTTATATCTTCTTGAATCGAAATTTTGGCTCTATGCTAAACTTTGAATTCCACAAAGTAGAAGCTAAATTGGGAGCTAAATTAGCAAATTAGGTTTAATTCTAATGATACAATTTATTCCTACTTTGACTCTAATTATGTTCAAAATTTCCCTTTTCACTTTCTTTAGCATCAACATAGATTATATTATAGACTTTAGAATATCAAAATAGGTGTTGAATGAAATAATGTGATTGAAGTAGGATCAAAATTTTGACTCGGGAATTCTTCACAGGTTTTATCTACAAGTATTTTCTAGCCAGGCAAGGGTCTATTGTGGCGCTTCTTCAAGATCGATGAGTGTGACATATTATATAATATATAAAAATTCCCTGTGTGTGTCTGTGTGTGTGCGCGCGCGCGCGTGTAGATTGACGACACATTGTACGCGCGGTGTTCAAGTCATTGACTGTATTTTAGTCTCTTGATATTGAAATATCGGACACGGTTAGTGCCAGTGGTAAATTACGAGCGCCGTGACGATAGCACGATACACCGTCAACTATCCGTATTGCCGCATTTTGACAATTTCGCCGGCACACGACGACGAATCATCCTAGTATCCCGATGACGCAATTTGTCGATGGACGATATATAAACGCGCGTATGGATCCGCTACAAACGATAAATGCGCGCTCGTGCGCATATTGCAAACATGCGTCATCCGTCGATAAAATCACAGCTGATTGAAAATACGGCAAACTCACCCTCCTGCCGCCGTATAGTCGCGCTAAGATAAGAAAGGCGGCGCTCGTTAAAAGTTTTTTTCCCCTACGAATGACGGAAGTTCAGGATTATATGCGCCTTTTTGTCCCTTTTCGCCACCTATTGCGGCCCGGTGATATAAAACCGCTCCCCGGGATATTAAAGGGAATCGACTTCCACTTCTCCGGAAAGTGCATCGCCGTTGGAGCGGTATAATCTTTCCTCTAACCCGCAACTCATTGTTGCTGATCGATCGCCCCCGTGTGAGCTTCCTTAGCCCTTCGCGTGCGTTTCGGATACATCGACTACTACGGGGTGGATCGAGAAGGAAGAGAGAAAAAGAGAACGTAAAGAGGTCGAAGCTTGGTGGCGCATTCTCTCGTTAAAAGTATGGAAAACCGATAGCGACATAATTAATACCGTCGGACAAATTGGACAATCGATTTGCGCGCGCGTGCGGGTTATTAAGAAACCGTCTTCCGGGAGGTCTTCTAATAGAGAAAAGAAATTTGAATACGGTTGAATGAGGGTCGATTCGATGAAGTTCAGTGGAGTAATTGATGAAGCAACTCAGATAGACTTTCGTAATTATCACGTCGTGATAACCGATGATGGAAACTTTACAATTCCTTTAATTACATTTATCGTGCAAATATACTGTGCTAAATTAATTCTCAAATTTACATCACACATAATGTAAAACTTCCTATTATATCAATGCAGCGGCGAATTTACTGAGATTTACACTCAGATTTTCGTATCACATTTAACATAACATTTTTTTAGTAGATTTGAATATTTTATCTCATTTTTCTTTCGTGTATTTATTTTGTCACTTTATGTATAAAATATGATTGCAATCTGATCAGTCACAAAGGATATTGTTGAATTTTGTGATTTAATATACTTAAAGTTGCGGCAGTGTGAATTCATTACGATAAAGAGGGAGGGAGATAGAACAAAAGAGAATGAATGTAGCAGAGAGGAAAAGAGAGAGAGAGAGAGAGAGAGAGAGAAAGAGGAAAAGAAAGAGAGCGAGAGAGTGTTAAAGAGAGAGAGAGAGAGAGAGAGATTATCTCTTAAGAAGAATATACAACTTGACAAAAAACAGAAAGGCAGAAGCCAATCAGAGCTCGTGATGGTAATAAACAGTTTCTGCTTTTCTACCGGGACAAATTCTGATTGGCTCCTGCCTTTCTGTCTTCCGCTCTTTTGCTAACGTATGGAAATTCTCTCTTATACGCACGATAGACATCTATTTTCGCGTGCGTCGCAGGGTTTTCAGTAATTATCATATTTTTACGAGCGACGATATCTCTCTCGCAGATCCGTAATGCGGGTTGAAGTCGTTATGTTAAAAACTCGTTAAGCAGGGCGCAGTCGTGTTAAAACCTCATCGCAATACTGGCGAGGAAAGTTTCAACGATAAAAACTTCACTGTTACCCTTCTATCTTCCCTTCAGCCGCGAAGTTGCGTTCTCGCGGATCTCCCCCCTTCGTCCGGCTCTGTCTTCTCTTTCTCCCACAAATACACGCGATGCGCCGAGATCGTCCCGCTACTTCTCTGTCGACTTTAGATAAGACACCTCGCGCCTTTATTATTACTCCGCCGGCGTTTTAGGTGTATCACTTAAGGAGAGAGATACGCGACGCAAGAGAAAGGAGACGCGAGTCGTATTTTGCGCGAGAGACCGACGAGCGTGTCCGCGAATGAAAATCCCGCTCGGCGATTCGCTTTCATGATTATTACGACGCGAGACAATCGATGAAATGGAAACTTGACAATTCTTTTAACTACATTTATAAAATAAATATATTCTGTGCTGAATTAATTATTAAATTTACATTACAAAATAATGTACATTATAAGTTTCTTGTTGTATTGATGCAGCAACAAATTTACCAAAAATTACACTTGGATTTTCATATTAACGTTTAATACGTAATATGTTGTTTGTGGAAAATTTTCATAATTTGTAAAAATATTTCATTCGTATTTCCATTTCGTCATTTTATGTGATGAAAATATGAGTGCAATCTGATCATAAGAGATCCAACTAAATTGCATAATTTGATAAACTTAAAGTTGTTGAATTTCATGATTTGATACATTTAAAGTTGCTGTGCAAAGTTTACATACATCAGTCTATCGAAGTCACTCCAACATCGCAACGTAATTACGTTATGTTTCAATTTTAGAGTTATGTAATTAGTCGACAGAAATAAAGTTCTGCTATGTTAACCTTCTAGTACTTTGCGAATTTTTACGCAACGAGTTGACAGTTCGCCCATACATTAAGAGGAAAAATATAAATCTAAAAAATAACAGATTTTTATTCGGGGTAGGTACTAATAACTTATTTACTCAACTCTAAACTCTTTTGCTTAAATAGAACAAACAGTCAAGCTCTCATGATTTTGAGAAAATATAAATTTTTTCACCTGGAAAAAATGTTTTGGAAAAAAATATGTACAAGTATGTTATAAGTATCCACCAAATAAATATTGTTATATTTTTTAGATATATTTCCTCACACACACAGTGTAAATATCGTCGAGTGAAAGAAATTTATTTGCCAACAAATTTATTTGCCAACAAGTGATTATGGTACATAACTTTGTGAATAAAATTTAATATTATTTTTCATTGTTATTGTTGGTTGAGTTGGAACAGAGCGCGAAAATTTTTAAAGCCAATCAGGTTGACATTTGGAGTGGAAACAGTTAAGAGGATGCTGAAGCTGAAAGCTGTACCGATAGAATACTCACATTTTTCTGCAAAGTTTACGTCGTATTGGTTGTACAGAATTACAAATGCTTTTACGCAATGAAAATACATGCAAAAATATATAGGAGCATTACTTAATACGATGGAAATAAAAAGAAAATTTTAAATGTAAAATCTCAAGCTGTCAGTTAGCGTAGTATCTGCTTGATCAAAAAGTTTCGCAGTTTGTATATCTGTCTGATCCAAAAGTTTTGCAATTTGTATAAGTATGGGTGCAAACAGAACAATTTTGAAGAACATTGTTGTACTTTCGTAGTTCAGAAGCTTAGGAATATCAAAAAAATTTGCAAAAAGATTTCTACAATCGGGAAATAAAAAGTTGTTCGTAATTTTTGGAGTGAGTTTATAAATAATTCTTGTCCAATAAAAGCATTTTCCTATTGGAAAACGAATTCTCCCATTGAACAAAATGAGGAGTTTACAAACTCACCCCAAAAATTACGGACAACCTTTTAGTTTCCGACTGTACAAGAAATACAAAAAGCGTGATTATGTTCATGACGATTGTCTCTGCGTTATCGATATTTTTCGAGTTTGTCATCGACTTCCCTCAGCATCCCTTTAAGGTTGCATTTCAAAACGTCCTTTTTAAGGAAATTTTATTCGATACTATGTGTATATATAACGTGAACTATCGGTATTGAAAAGATTTTTTTCTCAAAAAGGACGTTTTGGAATGCAATCTAATTATACGAAATTATTTATCGCGCGCAAGTTTGTCCAATTTGGCTCTCGCGAATCGTCTTCTACAAGGGACAACGTTTCCACTGAATTCCACTGCTCAATTCAAACGGGCGAGGGTTGCGCGAGCGAAATGGCAACTTGACTAGACTCCGACCCTGACACATATTTCTCAAGTAGCGTTATCACGCATTATGCGTCTCTCATCCAAATGTATGTGCTATAAGGCATACGGGTCACGCCACTTCGTCATGCTGTCAATGACGGGCAAGGGCCGCGTGGCAGGGGCGGTTTTAACGATTTCGCCGTTACGTCACCGAGAGAACCCGCGCGACTGTTGTCGACGCCGTGGAAATACGATTCGATAAAATAGCCGCGTTCCGAATTTATTGGCGGGACATTCAGTTTCCATCATCGGAGCTCGCGCGAGCGAGCGTGGCGCGGCCGTGTACCGTTACACAGGGTGGCGCGGAATTTCGGCCGCGTTCTTCTAGGGCGGCGCGCGCGCGCCCTTAACTCTATAAGTCGCGTGGAATTTATCGGAAATCGTCCATCGTCTTTGAAACGATATATGACGGCGAGGAATGCGAAGCATACGAAATTGTCGTGAAGTGACTTAATGAAAATGCGGCACTTCTTCGGCATAACATACATAAAGATAATAACAACGCGATTATGAGACACGGATAATTCCACAGAGCGAATGACAACACGAGACGCGAGGAGAAACTCGCAAAGGACTTGCGTCGCGTATAACTTTGTTACATAGTACTGCATCATGAGAGGGAAAATATTTAAGAAATAAGAAATATTTATTCAGTGTTGTATTTGTTTGTTTATAACATACTAAGAAAATATACTTGAAAAAATATTTGAAAAAAATACTTGAAAATTTATTTTTATGTGGGATAAATATTTACTTCACAGAAATAAATTTTGTTTCACGAAAACGAATTTTATTTCATAGAAGTAAATTTTATATTTACAACAAACAAATTTCCAAGTATTTCTTTCTTGATGTATGAAATATTTTTTTCAAATAAATAAACGTTTTCTTGGAATCTTAGCTCTTCGCGAGAACAATTGCTCATTTTATTTAAATAAGAGAAGTTAGATTTTTCAGTAAATAGATTATTGGTACCCCAACAGAGGAATATTTTTTATCTTTCAGGTATTTCATCCCTCAGAATATTCTCGTGTGTAAGAACCACCCGATATAATAGCTTTCAGCGCTACGCTACACGATACTCGAATATTGATTGATTCTTCCGCGAGAGGCAAGCCGATACACCAAATAGTTGACTCCTGATGCGAATTCTATTCGAGTGCCTTAACGTCATCGGTTTCGCGCGGAATATCCATTTCATTTACTTTGGTACATTTGTTCGATGAGGACTCGGCCACAATAGCAAAAACATTTTGCTGCTGCAGGCGTACGCCCAGAGGACGGAATCTTAATTCAATAACGTAACTACGTGCATTACCGCGACTCACTGTCGAGAATTGATTTTATCTCGTGATTTTTATCTGGCGTTTTATCCCTCGCGGAATCCAATTGGTTTTCTTTTTTATTTAATTTATTATTTTTTTTATAATTCCGTGCTATTATTCTTTGGAGCCGAAATTGATGTCTCTCCTAGCGCGTTTTCAAATTAAAATCATCGGATTTTACACGCTCGTGGCTCTCGCAGATGGCGATGTAGATCACGACCGCGGCGTAACGGGTCACGCAAGATCACTATCAGGCAACATGCTGCGAGCGAGTGAAATTAAACTAGTGCACGTGGCATGTCTGGATTTGAAGATAGCCATCGAACATCGCCAGGCCGGTCGGCGTCACGGGAAAATTGAAGACTCGAATGAGACGTCCTGGCGAGCCTATTATCGCGGGTTAATTAACGTAAAAGAATCGCGCGCCTCGACTCTCACCGTAAACACGACTCTATATTCACGACAAACTTTATACGTCAATAAAATTACGGTTGAATATTTTCCCCCGAAAAAGCCGTCTACGTGTCGAGTGCGATCTACATGTCTCATGTCGTTAGCTCACTTATTATTTCGCTTAAGATAATTGGTTCGTAGACTCATTTTCTTAGGAGTTATCTTTTTTTAATTTTAATATTATATAAGCCTTTTTCTCTCTCGCTACATCAACGGGATATGGGAGACAAATGTTTTCCCCATCGTTAATGATAACTTTATTCAATTATAAACGGTATTTTTGGCATTCAGAATATATCAACTGTCACTCTATTGTTAAGACAAATATGCCCTCCAAAAAGCATATCAGTGTCTCGGCCCTATCCCCTTGGCGCCAAATAAAACTCTTAATTTTTCTGCTAAAACTACATTATATTAATGTATTTAATGAAGTAAAAGTAAAAAAATATATCTTTGAAGAACAAAATGTGTAGCAAAAGGACTATTGGGAACACATCTACATATATATAATAGGTTACAAAACGGTTTAGACACAATAAAGTTGGGGTTCACCAAATTGCCCAAATTGACAGCCATTGCCGACTTGCGTAATGATATTATAATTAGAATAATAAGTAATGATTAATAAAATAATTACTGGAATAGCTCATCAGCGTAATGGTTCTCAATTTGGACAGTTTGGTGAGCTTCCAACTTCATCGCGTCTAAACCGTTTTGCAACTCTCTGTACGCTTCGTTTCATTATGACTTTTCTCGTTGCATTTCAGAACGTAATCAATAATCCAATAATAGAATTTACTTTTGAGTAATTCTCAGAAGTAAAATTCTCATATTGCAGCTATGTCCTGAGATGTATCGAAAAGAGAAGCGTTCAAATCATATTGAAACAAAGTGTACAACTAGAAAAGGATTATAATCAAAGAAACTGAGATAAATAAAGCCAAAGTTACATATATCGCATGTAATTCTCAAGATAATGGTATGAAAATGATACACCGTTCCTGATAACAATTAACTAATATGACAAATAACTGTTCATTTCTCTATTAGCGTTCGTTAGTATATGTCTAGCAATATGTGCTACAATATTCATATGTTATTTCTCTATATTTTTTCACAAATTTAATCTAATTGATATTCTCTTGCGATAATGTCAAAGTTGTGCGTCAAATTTATGAAAACAAAAACCATATTCATGAACATATAATGCTTTTCAAGTTCTGTGTTCTCTTAATCATTAACTTCTTAATATTGTCACAGACAATAACTACGCTGAAAAAATTATTTTGGTATTTAGAACTAAAATATTCGGTACATACGATTTGTGGTTGGTACTGCCATTTACTTATACTACTTCAGTACTGTACTTGTTTTACATACATCACTGAGAAAGAAAACCACACGTAGCGGTAATTAAATTTTTTGGTCGCAGCTACCAAATACATTTGGTCGACCCCATTTTAATCAAATTTTGGTTAGATGTGCCAAATTTCCGTTTCGACTACAAAATATCCTTTTTTCAGTATATCCGAACACAGAAAGGACATCAGACCGCTTCGGAAAGAAGGATGAAGATCGATCAGACCGCTGGCGGAAAAAATTTCGTGATATTTCCACGATATTTCCGCGATATTTCCGACTCCATAAATATATTCGTTCACGCGGAATCGCTCTCGCCGATAAATGCGCGCAATCTGCGCTAGCTGCGTGCAACCTTCCCGGGCGCTCGATCCTAATCATGCGAGATAAGCGAATGACATTCTCCGAGGATTCCATAGCTCTCGCTCCCCGCCGACACTCCCTCTGTATGGCTCACGAATGCAAGCTTATTTTCTTTTATAGAAACCCCCCCAAGACCCGCGCGCCGCGCGCTAGAGTCGTACGTATACGAATGCGAGTACGTCGACAGCGGGGCTCGATACGGTGAGAAAGGATGACGCGGGGCCGAGACTCAATTTATCAGAGATTGGTAAATAGGTTGGCCCATGTACCCGATGGCGGGCCAAGGGTGTCCTCGAGGGGCAACGGCGGGGGCGACGGCCGGCGGCGACCACGGGACGAGACTGAGGACGAGGGGACCGGCGATGGCCATCGGGGACGTGACGTTGACGACCGCAAAACGAAAATCAGAAACTCCAATTTATCGCGGGAACAGCTAATTTCCCGGACTTCACCTCTCCCCTTCGGATCCTCGGTCACAGCTTCCCTCTGCGTCCCGTGTCACCCTCCCTCCGCGGCCCCCGACACCGTCTCCGTTAGCCTGGCTCAGCGCGGACCACCACCCTGTCGACGACCACCACCGCACACAGACGCGCACATGTCTCACGTTCCTTCGTCCTGAGATTCCTACGGTAATTGGCAGGCAGACCGTGCGTTTAACCGTCGCAACAGAATGGCGGAATCAGAAGGGCGCTTTCAAGAGAACGGCGATGCCCCTTTCCACGCTCCGCGTTCGTTCGCCGTTTCCTTGGTCCGCCAACGTCACTCGCCGTCGCCACCGCCGACTGGCTGGCTGGCTCTTCCATTCTTCCGAGATACCTCCGGAAGTACGTAGTCTATTTAAATTACACGATAAGGCGGCCGTCGAGCGCGTCGGCCTCGCGCTCGATCCTCTCGTCCTCGTTCCCCCTCAATTGACTCGGGGGTAATCTAAAAGCTATATATCGCCGGACTTCGTGCCGTGAAAGAGACGAGATGAACGCGACGGGGAAGAAAGAGAGGGAGAAAGAGAGGAAGAGGAAGTTGCTTGAGTAGCTTGTAACGAGAAAACGGGCGTCTTCGCGCTTCATGACGGAGCCGAGCGCCCTATTCGAGCGGAAATGCGTTCAAAGAACAGTGCTAAAAAATATCGACGTACACCGCAGCGCTCGTGAAATCTCGCCAAGTTCTGCGTTCGGTGCAGCTGCTGTTTATCCCCGCGATCGCAGACGACCTATGCAGCAGTATCGCCGCGCCCGGCGATCGTTTTCACGCAATGACAGTTCCCGATTATCGCCAATTGTCCGTTATCAATCGTCAATTACCATATCAAACGCACCTGTGATCGTTCCAGCCGCAGTGAATCACTATTGCCACGGCATTACTCAGTCTTGATTATCTGAGATGTCAAGCCGCGATTACACAGATAAGCTTAATGATCACTATTATAATAATGTTGCCGATCAATGTCGCTTCACTGAGATCAGAATATAGCGGCATAATCCATATCTTGGATAATTCCCCGAGGGAAGCCGACCTAGATAGACTTTCGTGATTACCACGACGTGAGACAACTTATAATGGGAACACTTTACAATTTCTTTAATTACATTTATGAAGTAAATGCATGTGCTTCCCTACTTCAGCTCAAATATGCTGCACTAAATTTATCATTAATTTCTACAATGGTGATTTAAAGTGGTTTTTCCCTTCAAGGCAAAGATTTATTTTTAACCTTAGAACCCTAAAATAACTACATAATCTTAAAATTTGCCTAGACCAACTTTTCAAACGTTGCCGTTCTTAAAAATATGCTTAGTTTTTTTCTATTATAATTGAATATATTGAATAAAGTTTTCCTGTTTCATTGAATCGCAAAAACATTAACGGATTCATATATCTCCATATTTCCTACACCGATTAAAAAACAAAAACATTGAATTTTGATCATTTTCACGGAAATTATGAGCAAATGTCAAATTTATCCATGTTTAGGATTTCTCGTCTAACTTTTTGATACTCAGAGTTCTATGGTTTTTTCTTTTGTTATTTAAATTCTACAAACATACATAGATCTCTTTTATCTCTATCCATTGGAGAAACTTAAAAAATAAAATACAAAATATATCTAATTTGTAGTAATATGCGTAAAAAAATACAATAGTTTAAATAAATCAGAAGGAATTCAATATTTGATCACAAAACTTTTCATCACCTAAAGGGTTAAATTTAGGTCATAGAATAATGCAAATTTTTTGTCATATTGAAGCAGCAACACACACATTTACACTCAGATTTCCATATTAGATTGTACACGGCATATTGCTTTGAGAACAAATTTTCGTGTTTCCGTGATATCTCTATTTCGTCATTCTATGCGATCAATATGACTGCCGCGCGGACCACTCATAAGAGATGCAATCTTTACGAACCGACCGATAAGGTTGCCGCCAAATTTGTGCACATCCGTGTCTATCTGAGGAGCAAAGCGCGTTGGAACGTCCCCATAACTGGATACCGATAATTAGGCAATTATTAACAATTGATTACGGTCTCACCTTCGAGACGTGTCATCACGCGCGTGCGGCGCGATAAATTCCGCGGTGTAATAAACGCCACCTAATTACGTCGGCAGCCGCGCTTTCTGGCGAGCAAACTCGCAGTAACTGTAATGTTTTTGCGAACGACAACGAGGGCGATTCGCGCGGAATCGAGAGTTTATCGAAAATTAGTAATGGCGATTCCGAACGCGCGCGCTCACCTATATTCACCGTGGCCGCGAGCCACGGTAATGCGACCCACTAAATTAATTAAGCGCGATAGAGCGTGTGTGTACGCACTCACACACGCATCAGTGCTCGCGCGTTCGATGCTGCCTTTGTGTACCGCGTGCCGAGAAACACGACAGTACGGTCGTTGCGAAAGCGATGGCCGCCGTTATTCACCGCACAGCCCCGACCATCCTCTGCGTGCATACCCGCGTACGATCGTAAGTGAACACGTATACACACGCGAGGATCTCGACACCTGATACCGGATACTAAAAAATGGCACGTTGCGTCTGCCCCTCGCTTTTCCATTCGAAACTTTTGATACCCAATGATCGCCCATACTGATGTCCTCCAAACTTAATTTTTACTTTGGTTACTTTCTCTCATTGACTTCTTAAGAACCCGGGCATCGATCCCGTCCGAGTAGGATTTATTTCTTCATAAAATAGTTATAAAAGACGCTCGTGACGAAGAGCTTTATGGTCTGAATCAAATTAATCGACGTGAAGTACGATTTTTCGAATCGAAAGGTGCAGAACCAAAAAGTTCGATTAAATGAACCAAATGTGAAAATATGAAAATGTGAAAATATGAACAAATTGTCAGAATTCTAATAAAATTAACAAGATTTGTGGCTAATCATAATTCACAGCTATTCAAGTTGATAAGATATCTGATTAATCAGAGCTTATTTCAATTAGCTAGAAACCTTGTCAATTTGAACATTTGAAATTCTGGTTCGTTCATATTTCACCAGACATTTGGTTAATTCAACCAAACTTTTTTTCTGTATTTATAATTATATAGATTCATGTTTGCACGTGTGAGCTACAGAATTTAATAAATCTTATAATCACGTGATAAAATGGACACAAAAGAGTAAACCTTGCACTTTAAGATGACACCGCGTAAAAAAAATTGGGAAAATAAAATTTGCTTGTTTTTCTCATGCAAAACTTCATACAATTACAACGATTCTGCTACGCAAACCATCGCTATATTGGTTTTTTCAGTAGGAAAATCACACGAAAGAAACAATATGGTGTTGGCTTACATATAAATCTCGTTGTGTTAATTAAATTCGTAAAATACGGACAACTGATTATATGGTTGCTGCGACCACAGAGTAATTGCTGAATTACAATGACAACATCTGATTGCTCGAACCAGAGTACACTCCAACCGATTTCGCCACAACCAACTCACACTAGTCACAATCCAGTGCAACTACATTGATGTAATTGATGTATCAAAGTAACTGAGCCATATGATGAACCATACATTACTATCACACAAAAATAACGCAACTTGCGTTAAATACGCTTTTCGCAATTAAATATCCTCGGTTATGCGTACGATATCTTTTTCCCCATGCACTGTTTTCACGGGGGTTGAAACGGAGAATACTTCAATCTAAGAATGGTCGATAGTATTATATGGACAAAATCATTACTTTGTCAGTATAAAAGATTTGAGAAGAATCCAAAGTGAATGTATATAATAGTGTATACTAAGCCTCAAAGGGTTAATTTCTCGCATCAGAGACATACGGAGCCTATCCTACCCCTATCTTTTGAGAAATCTTATGAGAATCCTCGACGTTCCATTACAGCCAGATCAGCAGCAATTACGTCGAGGGTTAAGCCTCCCAGATGTAAGTACGTGTAAAAAACGTACAAGGCGTTTCGCAGAGCGGACGTCTTCCGTTCGTTCTGTTCAACGCGTCTTTCGCGAGGGAGGCTAAACCCTGGCGGTTCCGGAATCTCTCTCGCGTGAACGCGTGATCCGCACGATCTGCGCGTCCGAAATTCACGGCTGCTCTAAAACTCGCCG
Source organism: Odontomachus brunneus (assembly GCF_010583005.1). Taxonomy (NCBI): domain Eukaryota; kingdom Metazoa; phylum Arthropoda; class Insecta; order Hymenoptera; family Formicidae; genus Odontomachus; species Odontomachus brunneus. The sequence continues at coordinate 2,079,485 of NW_022639471.1, forward strand.
GTTAACAGCTCCAGCCACGGGCCTGAGCTCGTACAATGCACTTGCACGCGCCTAGATAGCTACGTAGATACGTCCGCGAAGCGCTTTCCGGGCGTCAAGGCCGACGTGGAAGCGCGAACGCCTGTTTTATGCATGATCGCAGGGTGAAATGTGGCCAGGCCCGGAGCCGAGAAGACGAACCGACAGGGATGGCGAAGGTGGAGGCAGAGGAGGACGAGGAGCAAGAGCAGGAGGAAGAAGAAGAGGATGGCTCGTGAGAGAGTGTAGCTCTCTCTGAAGAGAAGAGAGAAAGGGGGAGGGGGGAGAGACGGGCAAGTGGACGGGAAATGGGTGGAAGCTATTTCGGTCGGATAGACGAGCGGCAATGCAACAGTTCGCGCGCGCTCCAGAGTATGCGAGTGACAGAACTCTCCCTAGAGCGCGCAAACAAGGACGAAAGGGCCTTTCTATCGCGCGCGCGACTCCGTTCTCTCGGTTTTCCTTTGACCGTCTCGACGTGGCGATACAGCGTTTCCTTTCGTTTCCGGCCGGAACGAACGACGACGATGACGACGGCGGCGGCGGCGATGGCGGTGACGGCGAGGACGAGGAGCGAGGAGAAGCTCGCTCTGTGCCGGCGCGCTCGAGTCTTGCACCTTGAGCATTGATTTCGTTACGCGCAAAAGGCAACACGTCCTCTTCCTCTCTCGCTCGAGCGAGAGAGCGGCTGCTCACCTTCGTCCTCGCCCGTCAAAGACGCCTTGCACTTAATGGATGAAATAGTAATTCGACAAAGTTGCCGTAAACCGTAAGGCTCCGTAACGGAGAAATCTGCTCGTCGCACAAGAGGTGCGGAACAACCTGTTCGTCCACCGATGCGCGCGGTAAATTGAGACCCTCGACCAGGATATGAAGCGCGCCGTCGACATGAGACGATCTCTCGACGCGGTCAGAATTTCTTCCAGTGAGGATCAAAGGTTGTTCCATTTGGAAAAATTGCTCCATATCGAATGACCCGTGCTGCTTCTTTCTTTCTTTCTTTCTTTCTTCGTCACAAAGCTGATCGGTATTTTTTCATAGACCTCGATATACATAGATTGCGCCTTCTTAGAAAAGGTGGGAGAGAAGATTTGAAGGACATTGCATTCTCCATTCCACAGACATCCCATCTTTGTCTAACCTGACTCCTATTGGAGAAAACTAGACGAAATGTCCAATAGAAGTCAAACTAGACATAGATCGAACGCTTACACCAGCAGGTCATGCTTTCCTGAGCAAGTCTTCGCAATCTCTTGCGGAAACGCTCAGTCTATGTAAACAGACTTTACAGCATATAAATGACGTGTAAATGTGTAGATATTATATAGTTTCTTTTCTATTCCTACACTATCGTCTATGTATATAAGTTAAGAGTCTATGTATTTTTCTAAACGCTTATTAGGGAATGATTGACAGATTGATTCCCTATTACCTGCACTGAGAGGAAAAATAATATCTAAAAAATGGTAAGTATTTATTCGGTAGGTATTAAGAACATATTTATTTATACTAATATTTTGCAAAAAGAAAATATGCATTTTTTTTAAACTTTAGTTTTTTAAGGAAACAATAAAACTTAAAATCTTAATAAAATTTAGAATCTTAATTTTTCATAAAAATAATTATTTATTCTATTTGAATAAAAGAAATTAGATCTCAGTATGTTATTAGTGCTCACCTAAAAAAGATATATATATATATATATATATATATATATATATATATATATATATATATATATACAGGGTTAGCAAAAAGTCCGGAAACGGTCAAATATCTCGAAAAGAATCAACTGTAGCGAAAAATATGTAAGTAACAAAGTTGTAGGGCTTAATAAAATGTACCTAATGATGGCTAAAAATTTGACTTTGAGTGAGGGACGAAAGTCAAATTGAATTTTTTAAACAACTAGGCCGGGAGCTTAAAAAACATAAACACAGGAGAAAAACAAGAATAACTTTGTTTTTCGTGTCTCGAGCTAGACGATATGACC
>NW_022639471.1:2081676-2121736 GCF_010583005.1 Odontomachus brunneus
TATATATATATATATATATATATATATATATATATATATATATATACTATTTTTTTTATATTTTTTCTCTCACTATGTATATATTTAATTTGTCATATGTGCAATTGGTTACACTATAAATTACGTAAAGAGAGATATTATAACGTCAATTTCTCATAACTATAACACCCTCAACATGTTAAAAGTAACGTGGACTTATTTAAGTTTTTTTTCCTTTTTTTTTTTATATAAACGTTACGTCAAAGACAATACCGTTGAATTCGAATTCAAGTAACGTAGCTCGATGTCTCGTATTTTACAGGATTTCTTTGGCGAGAACTTTCCACCCTCCACCCTCGCACATGGCGTACTCAAAGGATCAGAACAGTTTTTATTAGCGCGAAGGTGCGCCCGCGACTCGAGTGCCCACGGCGAGACGCCCGTTCGATACGAAGCGCGGACCGTATTTGCGGATCAACGGTGTATGCGTTACAAGATCCATTTTAACGTACCCCCCGATATACGTCCCGCTGTTCACGACGGAAGTTCAAAGTGGCAGGATACGAGAGAAAGGGCGACGCGTCCGATCGATGAGAGTTCTCAACGCGCACCGATATCCATCGGGCTTTCCTCCCGTTCTCTCTCTCTCTCTCTCTCCCTCTCGAGGCTCCAACTGAACCGATTTCTCGTTACTGTCGAGAGTTATCGCGCGAATGAGATATCGCTCGCATTTCGCGACACTTGGCCGTTCCGCTATTCTCAACGCTGTCGATCTTTCTCCCCGCTTCTCCGATAGTCCCGCAGTCGTACAAAGGACATTGTCGATAAAACGTGGTCAATAGAAGAAGAGTGTTCTTGTTTCAGTCGGACGCGACGCGTCTCTACCAATTTGCAGCGAGAATTACCTTGCTTTGCGCTCACACGCCGGAGCAGCATTCGTATTAATGATGCGCATCGATCTCGAAATATTCCCCAAAAGTTAGAGATGCGCGAATTCAAATTCGAATTGAATTGATTCGGTTCGAAACCGAATCCTCATTGCTTGAAAATTTTGCAAAAATCTCAATGAAGACCTTGCATATTAACGATCTTGGAAAGTTATATTTCCCGCTAATGAGTAAGTGGACATATAATGAGCAGCAAGTAAACAAGTATTTAGACATTCCTATTCGCCGCGTCTTAGAAAAGAATCAATTAACGCAAAATTAAATAATTAGGATGAGACACTAGAGTTTTAATATTAATAACTGAGATTCGAGATAGTTGAAAAGTCGATTCACTACAAGTCCGAAAAAATATTCAGCGCGTGTGCATCAGCACACATTCAAACATTATTCCATAGTCTAAGGTCTAAGGATGTATTGCTTGTATAAAAATAATGAAAATAATTCAAAAATAATGAAAAAATTTTGAAAAAATTAGAAATTAATCTATACTGCATTTAAGAGCGATCACAATTTGACACTGATTCAGAGTCTGAATAAAAAGTTGGTTCGCACATCTCTGCTACAGATCATTACACGAGAGTGCAAGACACAACCTCCCGACAATTGGCTCAGTACGTTCGCTCAGAACTCCGCGGCGAAGTACAAAAATCGCAAATACTTCACGCTTTCGAGGGAACAGCGTGCCCGCGCTTTTCGCGTTTCTCTCTTTTCACGCGATACCGTCGAATATAACGGAACCTCGCGATTACCGCCGCGCACAACCGACACTCGGCAGCGTTATTTTATTTTGCGAATTCCTTCGACACCCTCCTAGAACACGCAGGGCGTCAGGAATGCAATCGACACTAAAACGTCGAAACAATTGAAACCCGAGTGATGCGCATTTGAAACGACCGTGTGTGCGTGCGTGTGCGTGGTGCGTGCACGCGCGAGAGAGAACGTGTATGTACAAGCGCGAACATTCGAAACGTGGATTTGTTACACGAGCCAGCAGGGATAACTTTGCTGGACACGCGGCGGCCTTGTACCGCTCGCAGAGCTCGTAAACCTCTAAAGTGTAAAGCACGTTATACCGCGTAGAGTTTACAAGAGGGTGCGCCTTGGCAATGCTAAAAACCAGACGCGTTAATCTTGGGGAGGAAAAAACACGTGCGCGTTCGAATGAACGGGCGAGCGAACAAACGAGAGCTAGAATGCCTCGACCGTGCCTCTATCACCGGATAATTTACGATGTGCAATTAACACTCAGCAATTTGGCGAAAGTGGCAGCCATACACACCGCCGCACACTTAATCTATCTACCGCGAGAAATATCAATTAATTGCGATTCCCGATGAATCCCGCCGCGATAAGCAATCGCAGAAGCCGCAAAAGATTATTAATTGATAGCGCACGCTCGCGCGAGCAATCGATATTTAATTAACATCCGTATATAAATGAGGGATCCAGAAGTTAAATCCACCTATGTAGCGCGCAGCAGGTGGATTCACATCGCGCGGGGAACTCAATTATATTCTTCGGGAATCTCATTACAGAATTCCTGCTCCGTATCCGGCATCTTTTTTCTCCTCGTGTAACTTTATCGCGTTCGGGAGAGCCTCGCAGTTAAATTAATTAACCCGTTGCCCAGAATCGCGGAGATCCGCTCGTGAGTCGCGCGCGCGTTCACGACAGTCCGACTACTCTCCGCTGTACTATATTTACCGTATAACCTACTCAATTAATGCGAGATGTATCGCCGAGATTACGTTACAAATATTCGATCGTGATCCATTAGCGCTCGTAATATAATAGCGACACGCGGGCGCGTTCTGCGCGACCATCAATATTCATGCCCCCTGGCTCTTGCCCCGTAGAAAGGAAAGTTTCCACATCAATCTACACGCTATTCCGCGTCCAGTCCGTCGGCTGAGATTAGCGGGGTTGGCTCGTCCAGCGAGACGTGGCTCGTGTTTCGCAAGCAAGGCCCAATTAACTTTTTCATTATCGCCCCGACGTGATTAGTACCGCGGCTTGGTTTCGCTGCCCACCCACCCCCATCTGTCCCCGTGTCCCCGCCACATGTCGAACAGCATTCCAAATTAACGAGCCGCGCGGTTCTGCGGAATCCTCGGGATTTTTCCGCGTGATCAATCTGTTCAACGGCCGCGTCAGTTCGACGGCGTATCTCACGAGAATCGCCACCTATTGAGCCCTTCCCGCCCTCCCCGCGGAATGCAACGAGAGGGATCATTCTCTTCTTTCGATCCCCTGCATGAAGCGAGACAGCAACAAGACCGAAAACGCGCGCGAGGTGTCGACGTCGCGATTAAAAATGTATTGCTCGTATCTCAAAAATAATGAAAAGATTTTGAAAGAATTAGAGAGCGATCTGGAAGCATCTAAGAATGATCATAAACAATTTGACGTTGATTCTGTACTTTCAAAAGTTATTGCATTTTGAAGTATAAGCCCAGGAAACATGATGACATCAAACAACGTTTTAATGACATCTCTAACGTTAATAATAATATTAAATCATTAATACGTCATTTAACATTATCTTGCTATTTGGGACTGCACTCCAAATCGTCCTTTTTGAGAAGAATATTTTACTGGAAATCTATAATTCACGTCACACACGCTATGGATTTTCAGTAAAATTTTGCTCAAAAAGAACGTTTCTGAATGTAACTTGGAAATATTTTAAACCGTGCTGTTATGGAAATACATAACGTTGTTATCTTCAGTAAAAGAAAAGATAATTAAAAAATGGCAAGAATCTCAATTTATGTATATATATTTTAAATGTTCAAAACGATATGCGCAATGTTTCACTGTGGCCCAGGGATAAAAGTTTAAAAGTCAAAAGTGATGTAAAATAAAATAAATTAGAAAAATGTGATACTAAAGCAAAAATATATTATACGTAACGCGTGCCATGTGTACACCCCGACAGACTGATGTATAATACGTAAGCTTTACAGCAACTTTAAGCGTGTTGAATCACGAAACTCGGTAACTCGGTAACTCGGTAACTCGGTTTGAATCTTATAATTAAGCTGCACACATAGTTTTTATATAGGATACGAAAAAGAAATACAAAAAAATTTATCAAAATTTGCTCTAAACAAACAGAATGTCATGTTAAATGTAATGTGAAAATCTGAGTGTAATTTTTGCTAAATTTGCTGCTACATCAATAAAACAAAAAATTTATATTACTGTACATATGATGTAAATCCAATAATCTATTCAATACAATAAATTTACTTAAATATAACTAAAGGAATTGTAAAGTTTCCATTATCGATTCCATTGTCTCATGTCGTGTATATTTATGAAAGTTTGTCTGCGTATAATATACGTTTTTATATGGGAAGTAAAACTATCAGCGTATTTCTAAATTTTAGTTATTTTTTATAAGGACTATACAAGCAATGCATCCTTAATGATTCGAGTCAATTGCGGGCAACTGAACGAAAATTCACCGTTTGATAGTTTATCGCGCGATAAGAGGCAATGTTAGTTTGATACACACCACAAATTTTCCCTGCCACAATTAATTTCTTTAATATACACAAGTTAATTTTGAAAGAATTAATTTTGATATATGTGAATATTTTTTTACGTATATTAAATAATTATTTCTGATATATAGGAGCATTAATCTTTTTTGCCTAACGCTGCAATGCGATATATTGTATGTAATAAACGGAAAATATTACATGTAACAAACATATGCAGAGAAAAGCTTTTGTGAATGGTAAATCAAGTTCAACGAAATTATCTCTTGTTTTAACATTACTTTTCACCGTAGAGAAAATCTATACCGTATATTTAATTCGCGCTGTTTTCGACCCATTTTTTATTCAATTTCTAACAAGGCGCTCCGTAAGGCCAGGAAAACGCATCGATCCACCATTGACAAGGATAATCTAATAGGCATCATCGACTGACAAAGGATACTAACGCTTATTGGCTCTACAGTTCAACTAACTCTTTTAACCGGCAAGACGGAGAAGTAATGAGATTACTGTGAAGTGATTTTAAGGTAGAAGCTTCTGATCACCGTCTCGCGTTATTCTCGCTCTCATTATACTTTTCGTGTATGAAACGTGCGCGATAATGTAAGTTATCGATTTTTACTTAATTCGGAACATCGCAACTAAGTCGTAATAATTTCAGGATATATTCGTGCGCAGCGGCAAGATCGACGACCTCAGCTCTAATTTAATGATATCATCTCCTCCTCGCCCACTCCCCTGTCTCTCTCTCTCTCTCTCTCTCTCTCTCTCTCTCTCTCTCTCTGTCTGTCTCTTTCTGGGTTCTCTCGCCAGGATCCTCCGCGCTTTTGTTCATGTTACGTTACGAGAACACACGAAGCTGATTTACAGTGATGGATCTATAGTCTAGAAATGCAAAAGTAACTCGCGAAGAGGAAATAACGGAGCATAACAGAAACGAAGCGACAGAATGAAAGATGAGGAGAGAGAGAGAAAGGGGAGCGTGCAGGCCGTTAGACGAGATGAAGAGTGTAGTCCACGGGAAAAGTTTATGAGTTTATGAAAGCTCGCTTCGACTAAGGAAAAGGGGAAAGCGGTCCTGGGAGGCTGTGGGGAGAGCAAAATAAGAGGTTCTTCTAACTATCCAACTGCCATCTCATATCTTTTTCATTTACGCGCTGTTTACAACGAGCCGAGCGTTACTTTTATCGCGCTGCAACCACGCCACCCCCGTTGAATTACTCGAACGCCGCGGGGGACATTGTTACGGATTGAAGAACGGAGGGTCGAAAGCTCGCATCGCACTCCTCCCCCCACGAGAATTGTTTTTACATCGTGGGGCTCCGCACTATGACTTCAGAGAGACACGGGAGCACAAACAAACTCTTTCCTCTCACCTTTCAACCGCGCCGTTTCGCCGTTTGTCGCGACAAGCTCATAAGATGTTTACGTCTCGATGATTATAACAGCGCCAATCCGCGATTTGGTCCTACTGTGTATCGGCAATCTCTCCCTCTGTCGATCGATATCTACTTGTAAACCAATACCCACTAGTGGAACAATTTCCAGATAAAAACTGGCCACTAGCCAGAAACTAGTCGTTGTTACAGACTAGGATTTATTAGGGAGTAACTGTTCAGAAACTGGCTAGAAAATACTGACCAGTGTTCCTTAATTAGTTATTGGCCAGAAACTAGATAGTAAAAAATGTTAAATAAACGCTGGGCAGTTTTCGGTCAATAAAAATTCGGAAAATATTAGCCACACAGTGTTCCTTAGTCAGTTATTGGCCTAAAACTAAGCAAGAAAAACTGATATGTAAAAATTAAACTACAATTACCTCAATATCTGACCGAATTTCCACGTAAAAAGACTCCACTTTCTGAAACACGAGTTTCACGTTATTTTTATATTGCCTATTGAACAATAAAATATAAGATTTTACAATGCATTTACAATGTAAAATCAAATGATGTAAACTATTCGAAAGAATATCTTACAAAAAAGAAGATTAATTAGTAATTGAACAGAAACTGGTCAAAGAAAATAGTGAGAAACTAGACAGAATCTTCCAAGTTTTACTGTTCAGTTACTGGTGAAGCAATCGTAGCTCAAACTGACCAATTTCTGGCCCGTTATATTAGCTAGTGATCAGAATTTCTGGTCAGCTATTGGCTAGAAATCAATAAACTTTTTACTACGTTATTAATACGTCATTTATAGACGACCATAGAGAAATATCGAAATAATCTCCAACGACACGCGGAGCCTGCTGTTATGAAATCACGAAGATTCCTCGAGCTTCCGTCACTTATGACTCCCGGCGCTTCGATATTTTCGAAAAAAGAAAATCCTGTGGATCTGATAAAAAAAGAGAGAGAGAGGGAGGAAATTCACGGAGACAAAGGGGAAGGACAGAGAAACCAGGGCGGATTACGCCACATATCGGAGGCGCATAAACGAGCCTTTCTTGCAAGCTGTTTCCGTTCAGCAGCGGAGTGTGCTCGCGCGGATGTCGCGGCCCTTTCCCAATAACATGTTATCAGCACAATCTGCGCGACGCAAGAATACCGAGCTGCCCACCTATCTACGGTATTCCGGTATGCCGGCGTTGCTTATTACGCGGTCGCTTTCTGTCAATTTGCTGGAAGTTACGACAACGCCAGTTACGACAATCCGTCCTCGTCACCGTCGTCGTCGTCGTCGTCTCGCGTTCCACCAGCGGAGAGGAATTGCCGAGCGCGCAGTGGAAGCGACGGGATTCAGAGGTATAGGCCAGGGCAATACGGCGAGGAGGGTCCCTGATCCTCCAAGACCTAACAACGTCTCTGGCAAACGACCGTGCTGTCCCGCCGCTCGCTGATCAATTAATCGCCCCGACATCGAGAGCAGCGGATGGGATCGATCGAGGTGCTCGCGTCTATTCAAGTGAGAGGGCCGACGGTCGCCATTTTCGGACATGTCCACGGAAAGGGAAGAGGACAATTATGGCTAAAACCTGCGCGTGGTGTATTCGAGAGCAGCCGAGCGGTGCAATCGGGACGATTGCTCTTCGTCGGCGATGCGACGCGATGCGACACGATATTGTGACTATTATGGTGCCCGCCGATGTAATTTATTTACGTGAATGAGTAGCGAGACATGTCACAACTATGTAACGTTATCACGTGAAATGTTATGGACGTTTGATATTTTTACTACAAAATTATTTGAGTATTCTTCTCTTTTAAATCAGATAGATCGTATCAAATTTATTATTTCTGTATTCTGTAATAATTTACATCACAATATCTTTCTTCTCCGAGTATACAATAATACATAAATAAAACTAAACAAAAATAGAGAATAACTTTCAGAGATATTTTAGAATCCAAAGATGGCTCGTCCTGTATATTATAAACTGGTTTTTGACATAAATGTTAGTTTTCAGTTGGAGTGCTCGAGCATGATGACGTTTTATAGTTTCGAAGAAGCATCAATTTTGCGTACCGTCGGCTTGACAAACCGATATGCGCGAGTCAAGAGAAGTTAAATATCTCTTCGTTAAAGCCATTCACGCGAGTTGATGCTGTCGGGCGAGCGTGCGACAGACCGCGTTTTAAACGCGAAATTTGAATGGGAAGCCTCGCAGTAGACTAGGGCAAATTTAAAGAGAAGGTAGATCAGCGGCTCGGCGAACACTTTGAATGGTAAACAGCGAAAACGGAAGTGAGGGCGAATAAAATTCCATTAGACCGCCATCCGACTCGTCGCTCTCATTGAACGCTGGCGCGCACCTTCACATTCACATATTTTTAGCCCCGCGATCTCCACCAGCGGGGAAAGAAGTATCTCGCTCGTGAGTGTTCCGGGTATTCCTGTCCTCTTAACATCCTCGCCGCTTTTATCAAGGCACGACGTCAATTAATCACAATTCGAGGGGTTTTTCCCTCGTCCCTCGTGCCTTTTATTCACGTCGCAAGCGCATCGAGAGAAAAATCGCTGTTATTTTCCAAGTCAATACGCCTGCGGCAGTATTGTAACATATCTAGATACATGTATCTTTTTGCAGTATCTAGATACTTTTTGTGTATCTATATCTGTATTTAATTATATTTTTCATTTCAAAATCTATATCTATATCTAGTTACATTTTATTTCGTATCTGTATCTAAATTTATCATTTTAGATACAGATACGAAATAAAATGCAATTTTGGTGATTTTATAATTGTTACTTTTTCACAAGAGACAAAGTTGTTTCTACAGTGTAAGAATATAAGGTGATGCATTCCGGTAGATGCGCCGTAGCTACCAATCAGAAAGTTGCCACAAATGCGAAAAACTCAATGGCTCTCATCAGACGTAATGTTAACATAGTATAATTTGTGGTAACTTTTTGATTAATTCTACTCCCACCTCTATGATGCTCAATGAAACCTTGGCCGCGTTCCGTTTCACGTATATGCGCGCATTTATCTACAGTTTACGTCATGTATACTGTAGGGAATGCGCGCACAATGTGTGAAACGGAACGCAACCCTTATATTTTTACACTATAATTGCTTTATTGGGTGCGTTCAGCGAACTCAACAGTTGCACAATTCAACAGTTGAGCAATTCGTCAATGTAATTGGTCTAGATTTAGAGATCTAACAGTAAGAACCAATAATCGCTGATTGTTCACTGAGCGCTTTTTCCGCTAAACGTGCCCATTGGGTGCATTCAATACTACAACCGCTCACTGAGCGCTCCGTAATCAAAGTATCTGAAAAGTATCTGAAGAGATTTAGATACATTTTCAAAGTATCTGTATCTACATCTAGTTATTCATATGAAATTCGCATCTGTATCTTCATCTAGCTACACTTTTCTTACTGTATCTGTCTCTATATCTAGCTATTTCAAAACATGTATCTGTTACAACACTAGCCTGCGGAATGTATGTCGCACGAATAAAAACGCCTGAGTTTGTATTAATAGTCGTTACTTGAAACTGCTGTTGAATGAGACACTCAGATCTGAGTTCGGAATCGGATGAAAAATCGCGATTACAGATTATGAAGTCGCATATATTGTATAATTTAATTATAAAATTTGGACTTAACGTTGAATAAAAATCCGTGCATCTCATATGAGGCAAGTTTTAAGTAATAATTGTTAATACGATCCAAAGATGCGTACTAATAGTCGTCACTTGAAATTTGCCTCAAGTGAGACATTCAGATTTGAATTTAGGGCCAGATGTAAGTTTTTCAAATAAATCGCAATTGCGCAAATATTATATCATATATCTCATATGATCCAAATAAAAGATTCAAATCTAAATCTAAATTCAAATCCGAATACCTCACGTGAGGCATATTTCAAGTAATAACTATTAATACGATCCCAAGACATTCGCTTCAACGAACGTTCGTTCAATATTGGGTGTTTACGACAATTAGAGTTAAAGTTAGTTCCATTAGGGCCGAAAATTATGATAGGCACGACCATCTAATACTTTTGTAGTTTATGACAACTTTTTACTTCTAACTTAATGACTTACCATAGGAACAAGCTGAAGTAAGAAGTAAAAAACGCGTATTCGACATCAAGTAATAATTTCGTAAAATCTCACGATTATATCTATATTTTTTTTAGCGTGTGGTAACATTGTTTGTATTTTATTGTATTTTATTGTATTTTATTTTTTATTGTATGTATATATTTGTAGATTTTTGCGAAATTCAGTGAAAATCTACAAATATATACATACAGTCAAAATCTACAAATACATACAATAAAAAGTAATAAAATACCAACAATGTTACCACATGCTAAAAAATATGGATATAATCGTGAGATTTTACGAAATTATTATCTAATGTCGAATGCTCGTTCTTTACTTCTTAATCCAGCTTGTTCCTATGGTAAGGCATTGAGTTAGAAGTAAGAAGTTGTTATAAACTACAAAAGTACTAGATAGTCATGCCTATCATAATTTTCGGCCCTAGTGGAACTAACTCTAACTCTAATTGTCGTAAACACCCATAGCCAAGACACAAATTATAACAATGTAATGTATATACTTTATTCGCGCGAATAAGAGCCACATCTCTTTTCATACCGCGCCCATTCTTAAGGGACGTCTACATTGGAAGTAAACAGTAAGAAGTAGAAAGTAAGAATAAGAAATTGTTAATCATAGTTAATTATTCTTCTCACATTCGACTGTGGTTGGTCAATTTCTTACTCTTACTTCCTACTTCTTGCTATTTACTTCCAATGTAGACGTCCCTTTACTCGTTCCGTTATACCCACCGCGACTCGCAAAACGGAACCGCTCACCGTTCCGGCACTGGCCGTTTATCGATTCTCGTGAAAAATGGTTCTGCCAAAGTAAAGAGCGGCGCTGCGAGTGATTAACACGAAATGAAAATCGCCCCGGGCTAAGCGGCAATGTTTCGCCGATGTAAAACCTCCGGCACTCGTTTCGCGCGAGCCACTCGATAATTGAATTGCGCGAATTACATCGGCGCGTGTAAAAGAAAACGCGCGACTAAGATAAAGCGCGTTTCGCGGCCCAACGGGAGGGAAACAGGAAACATAGGGAACTGAAAACGTAGAGAATGTGACCGCGCACGAAAACTCATCGCCGACGAGTACTCCTTTGCTTCGCGTTCTGCGCCGCTAAATATCGATTAAAATCGACCGAGCCGTCCTTCATGGCTGTCCACATATTAATGGCTCGCCAGTAATCCGCTGTATTTCACCGGCTACCTCGATATTTCGATACCAAGCGAAATGCTGCATGTCCCGACGTTGGATGCATAAAAAATCCGCGGTCTCCGCATCACAAGTAAGCTTCATGCCGCGGATTCTGTCATAATATCTAATGCTGTGTATGTATGCATATATGTGTCTGCATATGTGTGTGTAGCAGAGAACTGGTCTAATATATTCCGGGAAAGTTTATCGTGCAGAGTCTTAAGCGGCGACGTCGGGCGCGGTTTACTGGCGCAAACTTGAGGTTTCAGTCTCGCGACGATTAAGGGACTAAACACTCGGGGCTCACCCCGCGCGGAGATAGAATTTCGCAGTGCACGCAGCCGAATTTTAAATGCGTTATTCATACGTGTAACTTTCACGGCGGCGCGATAAACGGAGCCGCGAATTTAATTTACGCGGGTAATCTCGCCCGCGAAAGCGAGACGAGCGTTCAGCGGCGTTTGCTCGCACGCGAAATATAACGTCGGCCGATGAACAGTGAGACACGCGCGCGCGAATCGACAGTAAATTATTATGCCATGTGAAACGCGAGCGCGAGGAGATTTCATAAATTCGACTCCCCGCCGAGAGGGCAAGGACAAAGAGGAGAGAAATATCGCGCGTGCAAAACGCACCGCATTCTTATCGACGCCAGGTCGAGGGAGGCGGGAGGCTAGCTAAGAAGCTAGAAGAGAATCGCAGATTTACGGTGTTTGTAGATCCTCGGTAGCCGTTTCCTTCGAAAAATACGAGCGGTCAGACGTCGGTAACAGATTAGACGATTTGCGCGCAATGGCGCGGCGCGGCGCACGGAGGACCGTTCGCGCGTATTTTTAGCGGGTCGTATTAATGGCACTTAATCTCCCCCTACCTATCCCACACCCATCACCTCTCGCGGTGCTCTCATTGTATAGCAAGAAAATACGGACTATTTTCTTTATCCTCTCTCTTATCTACGCGAAATCCCACCCGCACGTATTCGCATATGTGCGCGTATGTTCGCGTGTGTGTGCGCGCGCGCGCGCCGTATGCGAATAAATATCGAGTTAAAATATCAAGACTAAATGCGTCGGTAGAATAACCGTTGAATCGACATTTGTTTCTGCGCGGGTATTCGCGGCGTAATTATACACAATTACCGCCCAAGCAAATGTGTGCTCGCATTGCAATTGAATTATTAATCCTGTTTGAGAGCGTAATATTATTATTGCAGCGAATTTGTTAGTCGATAAGAGTGGGAAACACGCGTCACGAGAGAGAGAAAGAGAGACAACAATTCCTGTGGAAGTTCCGACAATATTTTAGGAGATGCACATCTCTCACCGAGTAGAAAATAAGTGAGAATGTAGCTAGTGACTGACTAGAAATTTGGGTTATTGTCTAGTATTTATGTGCAGTACTTTTAATTAGTCATAATTACGTAAGAATGATCCAATCTACAAATTATAATTTTCGAGTTTTTGTTACTAATAGATGGTCCACATTTTCTACATAAAACAAAGAAGGTCCGAGCCTTATGGGTGCCTGAAATTAATTAAAAACATTTTTTATTTTCTACCAATTCTTACTAATTACATCAATTGATGAATTCTTACCAATTGCGTCTTTTTATTCATTTTTTAAGTTTGTCAATGAACACTCTCTTAAAGAAAAGAAAATTAACTATGCTTAACTACTTACACGATATTGTGTGTGCGTGCGCGCGCGCGAAGAAAGAGAGAATCTCAGTGCTATTTATATTTTTTTAAATTACATATCAAATTTTCATCTTTATCTCTTTCAAAACGTACTCCACGTGGGTTAGATCATTTTTGCATATAATAACTACGACCACTTCTAATATAAAATCTCTTTTTTCTTATTCTTATCTTCAATTCTTATTTTCTCTTCGATTTTTGACACAACGCTAAACATATCGATTATTTTTTGACCTTATTCAATTTATCAAAGGATTATTCTTAACAAAAATTCAATAAATTTACAGTTAATTATCGAATCTCGGTAAGAACATAACTGTTGGAGAAGACCGAAAACTAAATGAAACACTTAGCATTGCGTCAGCTTTTAAGAAATTTTTCCGCGCATATAATCGCGGAATATTAAATATTGATGTGCATCTACATTTATATAAAGGTATGTATTTTTGCATATAATAAGTGCACTTTAATGCTTCTTAAATATTTATATTTCCTTTTTCCTCTCTTTAAAATTTGTTCTCGGGAAATACTGCATTTATGTAAAAATATGTATCTTTACACTTAACAATAAGTATATTTCTTTAACACTTTTAAATATTTATATTTCCTTTCCTCTTTTTTTTAAATTTGTTCTTGAGAAATATTGCATTTTTTAAATTTGTTCTCGGGAAATATGCATTTATGTGAAAATTTGTATCTTTGTACTTAACAATAAGTGTATTTCTTTAACACTTTTAAATATTTATATTTCCTTTCCTCTCTCTTTAAAATTTGTTCTCAAGAAATATTGCATTTTACACTACCCAATGTTACTATTTACCCAGTAAATATTTAAGAATATATCAGCCAAAATATTGTCAATTTTAAATAGATACGCGAACCATTATCTAATTAAACTATTCTGACTAATATCTTAACTAATTTTTTATCAGAAAGCCATCTACTAATAAAACTGTTCTAATATATTAATTAATTTTTTATCAGAAAGCTGAAAGTCCCTTAGCTAATTTTTTATCAGAAAATAAGAATTAGGATGGCTTTAGTTGGACATAATCTAACTATCAGTTACTAGTCTGTTTAGCCTAACTAACACCTGATTAATTTCTTTTATAAATATTTGATGCATTGTCATATAACATATCATTTTTTAATTCTTGACTAAAAACAATTGCAACTTTATCATCTGTTATATTATTATTGCATCTTATATTTTTATTATTATTGTTATATACCAAAGCATTCTGTACTAATATTTGATCATTAACAATATTTATACAATTATCTTTTTCAAATGTATCTTTTTATTGTGTTTTGTTTCTTACAAATGTGTCTTTTACAGACATGATGTCTTTTACAGACATGATGTCTTTTACAGATATGATGTCTTTTACAGACGTGGTGTCTTTTACAGACGTGGTGTCTTTTACAGACGTGATGTCTTTTACAGACGTAGTGTCTTTTACAGACATGGTGTCTTTTGCAGACATGATATCTTTTGCAGACATGGTGTCTTTTACAGACAGGTGTCTTTTACAGACACAAGTGTCTTTTACAGATATTTTGTCTTTTACATAATAATATTTTTAGAAATGTCTTTAAAAAACTATCACCCAGCATATTGCCAATTTTAAGACAAACCAGCTATTATCTATTAATTAAAATGTTCTGACTAATATCTTAATTAATTTTTTATCAGAAAACTGAAAGTTTCTCAGCTAATTTTTTATCAGAAAGTAAAAATTAGAATTAGGTTTTTGCTGGACATAATCTAACTATTAGTTACTAGTCTGTTTGGCTTGGCTAACTTCTGACTAATTTTTATTAAAAAAAAATATTTTCTTAATAACGCTATTTCTTAAAAATTTGGATTATCTATATATTTGGTTAATTATTTTTAATTTTTACATCAGTACAATCTTCTTTCTCATTTGTTTGTTTAACAATACCTGTCCAGTGAAGCTTAAACAATAAAAACTGATTAGTTTCCGACATATGACCAGTTTTCTCTGGAAATTTCTCTACCCGAACCGCAAACGTGTTCCAACTTTTATCAAGTTGGGTAAGCACAGCAGTAAAGAGTTCCGCGGTGCGCTTCAGTGCACCTGCGATGAATCGATTTGTCACGAGGAATACGGTAATGTCTCGTCTCGAAATAACGTCTCACGCTAAACTCTCTAACTCTCGCGCTGTGCGGTTTATATTAACGGAAAGGATGTAAAGAGCTCGATGTAGACTACGAGAATTCTCGTGTCCGAGCGATGCGCGCATGTGTGTGTGTGTATGTGTGTGACACGAACGAAACACAATTTACCGCATTCTGGTTAGATATTTTTCATTTGCCGGAGCGCGTTTAATATACCGTTTGGTATACGCATTTTATGGAATATTTTTCGCGATCGCGATAGCTACCTTAAACGCAGATCGATGTTTTGCGGTTTCACCTCTTCTGCCTTCCTTTCTGCCACACACACACACACACACACACAAACACACCGTCCGAACCAGCCCATCCCCCAGGGACCAGTTGAAACGGGGCATTCCCTCGCCGATCTGTTATTTAACCTTTTCCGTACTTATAACTCTCGACGCGGTACTCCGAAACTGCGGAACGCGCGCGTGTTAAACCACTTCGAGTCCGACATTTTTCGCGCGAGAACGTTCAACGGAAGCGCGCGTGTGTCGCACATTCGACAAAATTGCACGGTCGGACTTGTAACAATCGAGTTACATTGAAATCACCGGCAAACATTTCGCCGACAATGTTGTCACCGACACTATTTCACCGACGTCGAGTTTCAGCGACGATTTACGCGACATTCACCGGCGCTTGTGCTGGGTAAACATAACATACCCCAAAAAATGTAATCTCATCTTTAGCAGAATACTCTCACACACGTAGCCTCAAGAGAAATTTTTCTAGAATTAAAAGGAAAATATTCCACACACAAAAAAGAATGCATTTTTGCTTGGAAAATATCTTTTCTCTTTAACATGTAAATTTTAAAATAAGATTAGCGAAGATAAATCGCATCGATACAATTTATTTGATTCTGTATGATTCAACAAAGAAAAATATATTATTATTTAGAGATAATTTTTATGAATTTAACGCACAAAATATTCGATTAACAATATGATACATTTAAATAAATTTTCAAATATAATTTTATGATCCAAATAATTATATTGTATTTCTTATGAAAGAGATATTATAATATTCAAGTAAAATTGTAACATTACTAAAATTCTGAGCTTTGAAATTCCTCTCCAACAAAAATCATATATCGTTGCTTATACAATATATGAAACAATGATTATTAATTTAAATATATTAGTTTCAAGTGGATACCATTTTTTTCTATGTACCGATAAAAATTTCACTTAGAGTATGGGAGTACAGGAGACAGCACTTCGCAACTATAATTTTACTTCAGAGGTGTTACAATACTTTTCTTTTGTTTTTAGAGGAACCCCCTCCTTAAAGCCACAACATAAGAAGACTCGGCTACGGGAGGGAGATTATGTTTTTTCGGCTGCCTTACCGTCGTTTACAGCAATGACAAATACATTATCGGAGGGGTCGCGCATCTTTTCCCGGGAAATTCTTCACGATCGATCAATCGCTTGGTCGGCGAGTACACGTCGTCGATCAGACTCGACGTCAGTGAAAACACCTCGTCGATGCTTGTCTCGGCGATCTCTCCTCCGGCGCGCATCTCCGCCTCTATTTCAGCGTTCGCGAAAAGTACTGTCCCTACGCACTTCGCCGCTTTCAATCTCCTCGGGGACCTTTTCCCCGAGGCGTTCGCCCGCGCGCTCGCCCGTTCCACCAGACGTGTAACTGCCTCGTAGAGGATCCCCGAGTGCCCTATGCGCCGTATAATTCGACCCTTTCGGACGGTGTCCTAAATCCCGAAGCGCATGAGCGCCATTATACGGCGCGGAAAAGTGGATACACGTGCCGACACCTGAACGCCTCGTGTTCGCGCCGTAACCGCGGTTAGAGTCGAGTGATGTTTTATAGGGTAATGAAAACGAGGGCGGGGGCGAACGGACGCTCTCACACAGAACCACACAGAGCCACGCACAGCCACACACACATACACACATACGCGCATCGTATGGACGAGCGGGTTCGCTCCCGTGCCATTACGCGGGCTTATTATACGGAAGTTACATCGGTTCGCTGACAACACCGCCAGTGGATCCAGTCGGCGCGCCGTGCACTGATGAATTACGATGGTTTCAGCGCGTGGCCCGGTCTTTGCGGAGGATCTCGCCGGAAATGATGACGGACGTGACGCGGTAATCGAGAGCCGGAGTGGATAAAAAATAGCCCCGCTCGATAAAGCCGCCCCAGCGGACGCGACGGAATTAATTTCGGCAGGATGCGCGCTCGGCGCGTAATTATTTAATTTATCGCCAAGTCACGCATAATTCGGGCGAAAAATCCGCGTAGGACGGGAACAATTATCGTGAAACGATACAGGCGCGGGCTTATGCGACGGGATAAAAAGGTGTTCGCCGCATTCTCACAGACAGGACGCGCGCGCATTTGACCCACGTTAATGATACGTGCCGATGTATGCACGAGCCGAATAATTATTTATCGCTCAGCCGCGCATAATTCCTTCGGCGTCTATGTTTCATGCAATTAACCAGGGGCTACGACGCGGCGCGGGACTGCGAGACCATAATGGAGCTACGGTTAATTCCATTAAGATTATAGCAAAGGAACGTTTGAGCTGATTTATGCTAACGTGGTTCGTTCCGCCCAAGCGTTTATTGTTGCGCGATATAGAGCGCGCGGCCTGTGTAATTTCGTAGTCCACACGGGGAATAAAGATCAGTTGAGAATTAACGCGACGAGATCGCACGGTCGAGTGTGTTTTGCTCGAAGGGTAGCGGGATTTCCGGTTCTTAATCCTTTCGCCACCAACGGGACATATTTGTCCCGCTTTGCTTTCATAAAAAGAGAAGGTCTTAAGCCTTATTAAGGTTTTAAGTCTCATTACTTTGTTCTTTCATTAAAAAAAACTACAATTTCAAGATTTATTAAAATTTTCGATTTTGTTTTCATGGAAAACGACCAAAGTTTCAAGAAAGTATATATTTTACGTTAGCATAAGTAAGTTTCTGATTTTTTCAACTAATACGCGTTTACTTGTATCACTGTTACGTTAATTGAACCAATCTCTTTCCCCCGTACAAAGCAATCGTCCCAAAGGAGCTCCCAACGGAGC
The DNA here is from genome assembly GCF_010583005.1 of Odontomachus brunneus. Classification (NCBI taxonomy): domain Eukaryota; kingdom Metazoa; phylum Arthropoda; class Insecta; order Hymenoptera; family Formicidae; genus Odontomachus; species Odontomachus brunneus. Next base: position 2,099,756 of record NW_022639471.1, read on the forward strand.
TCACAAAGCCAACGTCGTGTGCTTCGAACAAAAAGAAAAAAAAAGAAGAAACCACCTAGGTAAATCGCGATTATTAAATGAACTACGATACATTCAGAGTGAAGGGGAGAAGGAAGAATGAAGCCGCCTGGAAATATATGTTATTTATTTGGATTATATCGCGCGACAAAATCGCGTGCGCGAGCAAACGCGCGCGTTGCGGTGTCGAATGTGTGTATAAAAATCTTTAAATGGGCGTAGCTGATATGTGCGCGTGATATCGCGTTCCGTGTTATATATATATATATATATATATATATATATATATATATATATATATATATATATGTAGACCGGCTTGTGCGAATGCAATTGGACTTCGTAACGATATATATGATTACCGGTAATAAACCACCGTGGCGACGATTCGGGTACACACAATTCGACCAAGAATTAACGTCAGCTCTAACACAATCGTATTCGCGCGCGTGTAACTCGTCCGCACCGTGCATACGCATGCACGCACATACGCACACGCACATGCATAGACCGTAATCCGCCACGCAGATTTATTTTACAGCGTACATCACATGGCCGCACCCTCGGGATTTAGAGACCGCCGCGACCATCCATCAATTTATTTAATCCGATTATGCGTATCCTACGTTCGTCATCGATCGCGCATCGCTGACGGAGATCGAGAATCACAGCGACTCTCAGCGATGATCGACGTCGCAAACTTTGGACTAACGAAAGGGCACACACACACACACACACATACATACATACCTGTAAATTGTAACTCGATAAAGCCGCGCCTGCGTCGACCACCTTTGACCGCATATTTTGCAACGATCACGATAAAGATGATAACACGACAATATATAATACAATATGTATTATATGAACAACATAGGGCTCGTGGCAGAGACGGGTAAGAATAGTGTGAGGCAAAAGAGCAAGAGCGTATACGGAGAAAATGTAGTAAAAATCACAACAAAAATTTTGTAATTTTGAATTATGCAAAAATCATTACCAAAATTACTATATATGCCGAAAAAAAGAATACCTGAAAATTTATTCATGAGATACAAAATTCACAGAAATAAACTCTATTTCGTAGATTTAAAAAAAAAAACAAAATTTTAACAAAATTTAATTTACAGAAATCAATTCTTCATTCTCACAAATAAATGTTTAAATGTTTTCTTCTAATTACAGACACTGGGAAAAAATACTTGAAAATTTATTTGTGAGGAATAAAGTTTATTTCAATTAAAAAATTCTTCAAGATTTACTTGTGGAATATAAAGTTTATTAACAGAAATAAACTTTATTTTATAGATATAAACTTTATTTCGCAGAAACCAACTTCATATTCCACAAATAAATATTCAAGTATTTTCTTCTTAGAACAAACTAAGAAAAAATATTGAAGAGAAAAAATATAAATTTGAAAATTTATTTGTGGAAACTAAGTTTATTTCAGTAAATAAACTTTATATCCCCCAAATAAGTTTTGAAGTATTTTCTTCTCAGTAAGATAAGTCAATAATTATTGTATCTTGACTATCTTCAAGACAAAAACAAAGGTGAGAGTGTTTATATTCTCGAAACTATTTTACTTAAAAAAAAACTTTTTATTATGATCACGCTCTTTTTCCGAGAGGAGTAGCTTCGAAGATCTTAAGCTTTGTTCTTTGCTTCAAAGGCATTCAAAGTAGCAATAATTATTGACTTACTCTTATATTTGCTTAAAAATGTTATGCACATTTGACTTTCTAATATACTTTTTCAACTTTACAAATATAAAAATCGAGAAAAGGAGCGAAGGTGTATCGAGTCTATTATCTGTAAAATCTCCATTTAAAAGCGCGAAGTTGCGTCTAAAATCGCGCTGCTTACAGAGTATGCAAATACCGCGCTCTATCTCCAAACTTTTTACTCTTTTCGGGTCATATGCACCAAATGAAGTTATAAAGAGAAGTGTATCGAGCGCGATTTTCTCTCTTTCTTTTTGTTTTTTTTTTTATTCTATCGGCTCACGAGAAAGGGTGGCGGAAAAATAGGAAGTAAGAGTTAAAAATTGGGGACTCACAAGCACGATCGAGCGAGCGCACACATTTATCGCGATCATATTTATCGTTGCGTCGTGTCGAAGTTATTCAAGCGAGGAACGGAAAGAGGAGAGAGAAATTGGGAGAAGAAGGAGGAGGGTGAGGAAAAAGAGAGCAGAAACAGGAGGCGGAGGAGGGGAGGAGGGTTAGTAAGAGAGACGGACTCGTTTGTAAAATTCGTTATCTTTGCGGCGACACTCGTGACACTTGTTTCATATTTATGAGAGAGGAGAGGAGTTTTAGCATATTCAAAACATAAATTACTTTCAGCGGGGTAAGTCACCTAGCCAATAAAATACTGCCCGGAGTTTATCTACCATCCCGCACGATTTCAGGTATAGGGTAGGGCAGCGGGATTGGTGGTAGCGGAAGAGGTTCAGGATGAACGGAGGTGGAAACCTGAATTATGCACGATTGGAAGCCCACTCTCGCAATCGTATGGGTGGTTCTCATGCAAAATCGCGCAACCGCTTTCCTTTTACAATGCAAATTCGATGGTAAACACCCGCGCCGCGCTTTTCTATACCCGATCGCTGCTGCCGCCGCCGCCACTCTCGTGATACATCGACGGATCTAAATGAGTTTCGTGCGCCATACCTCGGCCGACGCAGAAATTACGAAATCCGAGATATCTCTCCAGTGTTTACTGTAAAACAGCCCGTGAGCCGATTAAAAGAGCCTCTTAAGATTCCTCGCGGCGACCTCGCGCTACTCCCCCACGGAGAGAAAGAGTTCTGCCAATTTAACAAAATACCAGTACCCAACCAAAATGCTGATACAGCAAGTGACCCTGTACTGGGTTCAACAAATGATTTGTTACTTTCAATTTGCTACTCTAAGCAACACTTCTGTAATGGAGAGACAATTAACTTGACCTGAATAGACGAGAACAAACGTGATTTCTCAGAAAATATGTGTTTGTTAAAGAGATGATGAAGCTGAAAACGTTACCGACAGAATACTGATATTTTTCTGCAAAATTTACATCGTATTAATTATACAAAATTACAAATGCTTTTACGCAATGAAAGTATATGCAAAAGTAAATAAGGGCGTTGCTCAATCCTTAATATACTCTTCTCAGCTTCAAATCAACGTATCATTTATTGGAATATTCAAAATTTTGCAAAATCCCATGGAAAAGGAGCGAAACTTGGCCGCACTCCTTAGCCATGTTTAGTGTTTACGTAACATTTTGCTGTTTATGATTCTAAAGTTAAAATAACAAATGACGAGCAATAATTTGCAACGATAACTATCCGATCCGTTTCGCTAAGGATCATCAAACAATAGGCGTGCTTTTATTCTGATCCAGTCAACGAGAAACTGCTATTTTTCCCCGTGGCGCTTGGTCCTCCGAATTCAGCGGGGGGTGAACTAAACTACCTCGGGAGATCAATTTTTCAAGCTGAGAAGGACACTTTTAAGACTATTACGCTTGTCAACTCCTAATCATATCAGAGTATTGACGTGTGGCAAGAAGCTCACGGGCATCCATTAACTATTTCTCACAAAGAAGAAGCCGTATTTCTTCCTTCGCCACCCCAAAGAGAGCGACGACCGGGACAGTCGGACATGGTTACTGTGCCGTACGTTCACATCGCGGTGCAAGGAATAAGGGACCTATCGCGCTTCATTGAAGGATGTGCTGCACGGGGCGCTACGAGCTTCTTGCCCGAGAATTCTTCGATTTCCCCCGAACTGTTTTCGCTTCCGTCCGCGCCCCCTCCTTTCACGACAAAATGAAATATCTACTGGCGGGCTTCGGCAAATAGCCGAAAGTACTCTGAATCATGCCAGCAAGCTTATGCTACATCGAGCGGAAAATTACAAATGGTCGGACCGGACGCTCTGCAACTGGCAACACCTCCGTACCGCATTCTGTAACTGAACTCCCGGGGAGTAAACTTCTTAAGTTCACGATGATTGCGCACTTACACGTGTCCGCCGCTAATTCCGTGGGACAGGCTCTTTAAGAAGTTTCAGAATTGCATCCGCCCGAGGTACATGCGATCAGTCGAGGAGAACGCGATCGCCGGGAGGAAGTTGCCGAGTGACCGATCGAGCGAAAGGGACTCTCCTTCGCGAGGAGTTTGTGACGTCTCGAGTTGCATGAACGTCTTGACGTAACACTAATTCACTCACCACGACGTCACAGTCGAAGGACAATGCGAGCACGCAAGATCAATGGATTGTGAAAACTCGAAGTTTATTTTTCTACAGAGAGAGAATTTTATAGTAAAAATTATATACCCAAAAAATATAATCTTATTCTTAGCGGAATCTTCTTATGCTACAAAAGTAGCTTTAAAAGTATTCTTCTAAAAATATTCCAGAAACTGAAATGTGCTATTAAAAGATTTGCTCCTAGCAAAATATAATAAAATTCTAGCGAAATTTATTATGTTCCTCAGCAAGATACACTGAAAAAAGAAGTTCGCTATCGAAATAAAAACTTGATACACATAATTTGGCTAAAATGGGATCAATTAAATGTTTGGTAATTGCAACCAAAAAATTTAATTTCCAATCAAAAAATTTAATTGCCAACTAAAAAATTTAATATAAAAATTAATGTGTATTTTTTTTTTCTCAATAATACATGTATTTGACACAAGTAAAAACATAGTAATGTGTGTGTATGCCAACCAAATCGTGTGTACCAAATATTTTAGTCCTAAATACAAAAATAATTTTTCCAGTATAGATCTTACTGAGAGTATATTCCTGCACTATTACATCAAAATTGAAAGAAATTTATATGAAGAAAATCTAGAATACATTATCTGCACGTTATCACCAAATGAAGTAAGAAAATCTTACACTGAAAAATTCATTTAGTTTGATTAACCAAAATTTGGTTAAAATAGGGTCGGAAAAATATTTCGGTTGTGAAGGCCAAAATTTCGTTCTTTCTACCAAAGATTTGATTCTCTGAAACTAAATTTGTTTCATTTTCATTTAAAAAAATCAAACCTTTGGTTCAAAGTATTAAATATTAATTCTCACAACCAAAACATTTATTCCACCTTATTTTGATTAACTCAACTAAATGAGTTTTTCAGTGTAGAAAGGATATCATGACAGGTATGATTCACAAAGGAAGACGAGGATCTACGCGCCGACGCGTAATCGCGCTTTCCCGAGTCGCGATGATCCGCCGCTGCGGGTGGATTCAACATAATAAAATACTATCCGATGCTGAAATACGTATCATCCTTCAGGAATCTCGACCCGCTCGAAAGCGAGAAGCGGCGAAACTGCGAGTCCAGGCGCTTATATGGGAATTCTCGCCAAAGAATTTGCATAGCCGACCACGGTCCGCTGAGCCAACGGCTCCGGAAATGCTTCCGCGTCGCGGCTCTGGAATTAAGGGAAGCTTAAGATTTAACGCGCTTCAAGCCCGCGAAGTCCTACTTCGCGGCCCGATAATTCAACTCCGCGCCCGACGAAGGTGGCGTCAGAGTTTCGCGCCGAATAACCCCCCGCCGTACAAAAACAACCCTCGACGTCTGCCCTCCGATTTCTCCCCGCCGCCCCGTCTCCTCGCCAGCCCGGCCACCCTTCCTGCCGCGACCTCGCGTCATTTGCCCCACGTCCGCCGCCCTTTGTTCGGCGACCAGTCGCGTCAAACCCTGTGCGAGTACTTTGCATAATTTCTCGCTTTTGCATAACCGAGTTGCTTCTTTTTTCCACGTGCTCGCCTGAAGAAACCGGGGTCGTCGTCCGCAGACTAACGAATCTCTACCTTGCCTTCCTCTCTCCACGATGAATCTTGGAGAGACTCTTTCGAGAAATCGATAATCGTCTTTGTCCTTTTCTCTTTGTTTCTCTAACGACGTTCTTTTCCTGCTCTAACGTTATTTCACGCGGCACACGCGAAACGGACAGCGCATTCCGACGCACGAAGCAGAATTTATCGACGTAAAGCAAATACGCAACGCGAATACAAAACCAATGAAGTCACAACTTTTACACTCGCTCGTCGAGAAATCTCACGCCACGGCGTGGACGGTGAAATTTCAGCGTACTGCTGAGCACAGATTTTCAAGTTGAATTTCAAGTTTATACCAGTGTTGCCGGTTTATACTAGTATTAACTTGAATATTTCCATATCCACACTCGTGAGTAATCAAACAACAAATAGTTACGAATACGTAATGCATTCGTCCATTATTATTCTTGAAAAATCAATAACATATAAATGTTAAATTATTCTATGTATTCATTGAATTAATTTTAATCGCAAGTTGCTCATGTATAGGACGCAGAATAAAACTGCCTTCTCCCCGAATCGAAATTCTGATCCTACTTTAGACTTCAATATTCCATCTAACATCTTAACATTTATTTTGACACTCTGAAGTCTATATCAGCCTTTTTTATTCTAGCAACTAACTTTGCAGAGAGGTCCTTTTTAGAATCTACAAGTAGCACTTTGTGCATTTTCTACTATTTAGAGACATTAAATATAATTTCAGTTTCCATGAGCCGATTTTTTCTAAGCTTTTGGTAAGTTAACAGTTAAATCATATGTTTGTCTTTATTTTTCCTTTAAATTAGATAGGTATATGATTTAATTGTTAGTTTACCAAAAAATTGGGAAAATTTATTCTAAGTGTTAAACACAGACTGAATCTTCAGAATGTACAGATGTTAGAAAGTCCAGGTTAAAAGTAGGGCTGAAATTTCGACTCAGGTTCTCCCACACTCAGACAAATCTCTCAGCTATCAGAACAAAAGTACGTTAGCTGTTTGATGATCGTTAAAGAAAACAAATCAAACAGTTACCGTTACAAATCATTCCTCATCATTTATCATTTTAATTAACAAACATACATTTCCTGAGATACAAATCACATTTGTCTTCACCTATTTAGGTTAAATTAGTTACATCTCCATTACAGAATTATTGCGTAGAACAACAAATTGAAATAAATCGTTTATTTCCACCAAGGAGTCATTTATTAACAGACCATTTATTACAGGCACTAGTATTTTGTAAAATTAACAAAATTCTCAGTGCGAGTAGGCGTGGAGGCATCAAGTTAATATGTTCCAGTAATACACGAACGATACGGCCGGGCATCAGGGTGAAACCCGAAAGACCCGGAATATCCAAGCACCCAGGTAAATCGAAATTGACAGTACCAGTTTATATCTCATATCGGCATATGATATAAACATCGAGTGAGGATTCAAATTGCAGACGAAATCGATAATCGTTAGTTGACCTTCGGCCATACATCACATCTACATACACATTTGCGTGTCCGTGGCCGCAATTCATTCGCGAAAGTATTCGGATACACGAGCAGTTTGTTTTTCGGATGAAAGTGCATCGGCTCTATGTTTTTGCTTGTGCATAGACGACTGATAGTTTACAGACCGCGCCGAGTGCTGTCTCGTTAACGTTTAATGGCATTTTAAATTGGCGCTTTTAACTAGTTCGAATTGGATCCTGCTTCTGAAGCGGAATCTCCACTTGAATTTTCCTCTCTCGATAAGAACACCGCCGCGATTACATTCGCGCTGTTACATCCGGCGATACTATCGTCGATATACGCGTTCGCCATCGCGCGAATTGAGCAAAAAATCATCTGTCAAACGACCGTGCATACGTTTGTAACGATATCACGTCTACACGCACAGGCGAAGTGACATTTGTATCGCAGTATCGCGATAAGCCATACGATTATCAAGATTTGCGATACGCGAGTTAGCCAATTCTCGCGCGTGAATAATATCCTGCCGTCCGCGCCAATAGCCTCCGCTCTCGCTACACTTTGAGAGCGAGTTGAATTATCGCGATGTATATGTCTCGTCAATTAACAGCTTCAATTAAAAGTTCAAAGTCACGATTTACTGACCGTCGCCAACAGATAACGCAACCGCGTTTACCGCTACGCGGTTTTCAGACGCGTTCAAATCGAATGCCATTAACGTTCTACACGTGTGTCAAGTATATCGGCGATTCTTTATTCATATTAAAACACTATCATCGATTCAACAATCGCGCGACCATCGCAATTAACTGATGAACAACGCGGACATCAATCTCGTACTCTTCTCGTAAGAAAACTGCACTAAAAATCACGTCATGCATTCTAAAAAGAAAGAAGTTGCAAAGTGCTATTTCCTGTAATTTCATATTCTATCCGGAAACTTTTGCTGAAAAAATATTTCTCTGCTAATAAAGTGAACTATTAATCGAAAATCTACTAGAGTATTATTCTATGATTGCATTTGCCAAAACGTCCTTTTTATTAAGAAAAATCTTACTGAAAATCTATTGTATATGTAATATACAATAGATGCTGTTATACAACAGATATTGTATATGAACTATACACTGATAAAAAAGTAATCGAAAATTTATTTGTGTGGGAAACAAAATTTATTCGCAGAGAGAAACAAACTTTATTTCACAGAAATAGACTTTATATTCCACAATCAAAATTTTTAAATATTTTCCTCTCAGTGTAATCTCCAGTAAAATTTGTTTTCAAAAAGAACTTTTTGTGAAGAATGCAACTTTTAATCTAACCTTTTCCCCTTTGAATCAGTAGCGATATATTTGCTAGAAGTAAAATGCTCTTACTAAAAGAAATTTCTATTAAGGGCGAGATTTGTATTGTACATAAAAAACGAAATTACTCGAAACGAAAAGAACTTTAAGAATATTATGTTCAGAATAAAATAGTGAAATTTTAAAAAATAATCAAAGAATATTGTGCTTAAAATAAAAAGTTAAACTCCTTTTGATTTTAGAAGAATCCCCTCGAGGCTACATATATAAGAGTAAAATTTTCAGAGGATTCCGCCAAGGATGAGATTGTGTTGTTTGGCTTCTTTGTAATCGAAATATTTTCATAAGCGCGTGATCGGGCTCGTAACATCGAGGTACTATTTGTTGTTTTTATCATAAGTTGTTTGCGTCTTAATCGATAAAAGATATGCAAGAACGAGTATTAACGATAAGAACACGCGTAAGACAAGTAATGTTGAGTAATAATAATCTCAGTATGTTACGACAGATTCGAGTGATCACAAAGTCTGTTCGCTCGCTGACAAACGATGAGTATTCCGTATATCTTCCTCGTGTGTTCGATCATCGTCGAATTGTGCTTCGGGCAATACATAGATCCTAATGTAATAAAAGATTATTTGCGTAACGTGCAAAATGTAGTGTCGGAGAAAGTCGGGGCTTATGGATTGTCAAATTTGCCAGATGTTGATGTTAAAATATCCTACAAGTAAGTGAAATGCAACAATAACGACAACGTCCACTCGTTATTTCTTTATATCGCGTTTTGGGTGATATGTTTACGAGCAAATCTGTTTTGACAACATTAAATCGATAACTTAATATTAATATTGGGCATTACAATCGATTTGTCAAGAAATTATAATCGATTTAGTCAAGGATAATTTTCCTTGATTAAAAAATAATCTGCAAATTAATAGCCAAAATTAATCAATCGTCATGTATATGTAATAATTGAATCGATTGATGAAATTAGCTATCAATCAGTCATATCATATTTTCATTGATAATTAATTTAATCAATTAACGAAATTATTTGTAATTTTATATATGACGACTAATCAATTTTAATTATTAATTCGCCGATTATTTTAATGAAAGAATAATTTTAATCGATTAATGCCCAACACTGCTCGATATGTATGTCAAAGATATATGTATGTTGCATGTTTTCTAATGTATTGAGTTGATCTATAAGCTCGCGTGTGCAAATTTTTGTTTAGTTGATATCGCATGTTGGTATCAGGAGGATGTATAATTCCATACAATTAGCCACCTATGTACATGTTTTAATAGCTGACATTTCAGAGCATATTTTGTGATATAAATGATACACTGAGAGAAGAATTTAGTAAATATTATCAAAATTTGGTTACTATTACTAAATGATAGACGTAAATATAGCGGGCCAAAGATGTGGCAATACTTATTAATTAATTTAGTTCTGTAAAATAAATTATTTATTTGACAGAAGTAAAATTTATTTGCTTCCAGAATATATTTGGTAAATAAAACTTATTGAATAGTTGAGCAAAATAAGCGATTTTGTAATAGTTACAAAATTTTTGATAGGTTCAACCAACCATCTGTAATAATAGATATTGAAACGATGTAATAGCTGCAAATGAATGAATTTTTCGTTGTGCTGCAACAAAACATACTTATACTGGTAACAAAATAGAACTCGTACCTACTGAATTTTTTATTATATGGGATATAACGATTTCATAACAATTATCAAATATCTATTCATAACTATAATATATTTCATATTAAATATTTAACATTAAATAACTATTACTAAATTATTTAATTGATGTTACTGTGAATGCAATTACGTCATACTCCCGATCTATTAAATATTTGGTAATTATTATCATATTTAGTATTAGTTACTAAGGATTCAATAAATTTCTGTAACTAAATGCAGTTTGTTATAGTTACCAGTCTTTTCTCTCAGTGTAGTGTTTAAGGAAGCTGTCTTATAGCTGTCTTTATTGCAATTTGAAGATGGAAGGTAGTAATAAATTTTTCCGTTGCATTATGCTTTTTTACTTCCGTAAAGATTATTAAAGTTTGGCTAGAATGTTTTATCTTTAACCATATTCACATGACATTGCCCCTTCGGATTACTATCTATTTCGCTTACAGAACTCCCTCGACGGTATAAAAACTTCGTTTCTTTAAAAGATGTAAAAAATAACATGGGACATTTCTTCGCCGGAAAAAGAAAGAATTTTACGAGAAGGCAATTATAAAATTACATAAAAGATGGCAGAAAAGATTGTTGAATAGAATGGCGCACATATTATTGATTAAAAGTGTTTTTAATAAGACTAAATCTCAATTTCGTTTGAAAATTAGCACGCGAACTTATGGATCAACCCAATATTAAAGAATCTGTAATCTCTCTCTTACACACACACAGCAAAATGTGTGATTTTTAAAAAATATCTCTCTACCTGTAACAAAAAGACGCAGTAATTATCGATAAAGTTTAATTCGCGCAGCATCATCGACGGAAACAGCTACGACATAAAAGGATGGCTTTACTTGGAGGATGGCTTTGTTATGGATATAGAAAACATAAACTTGATAGATAGGAGCGCCACTCATACCATATTCGGAAACGGCGCGGTTTCGGTAGAAACGATCATCAAATTCGAAAATATGTCGTTTGTCCGGGATTTTCGCTTCGAAGCTGACGAACCTGAGAAGATACCGGATCGAACGATAGGCAGCGTAATTATAAAACCCGAAAGCTTTTATTTCAGTGTAAAGGTAAGCACAATTAATCGTGCAGCGTTGTTGTGTGAGCAAACAAATTCTTTCAAGATTTACATAAATTTCACGTCGGCGCGTCTACCAGATACAATTCATTCATATACTTTACAGATTATCCATGATTTACGCAAGGACACTCTTAACTGCACCATGAGCACATCGTTTCAGGGGAGAGCGAGTAAAGAGGCGTTCAATTTTTATCCAAAGAATACGCTCACGTCTAGGTTGAGGAAATCACTATCGTACGCTGTGCCCATGTTTCCTGACATCGGTATCTCCTGGCAACGCATATTCGAACCTATCCTCAACAACGTAATAAAGATAGTCCCATTCCCAGATGTAGATTTTCCAGTGAGCAGAAACTGACTATCGCATTTCTCTAAATTCTTGCGACTGCTGTCGTTCTGACTTTAATTGTTGGATACCGGTGATAGATGTTGGACATTGATTGATCGATTAAAATTAGCTTTGACTAAAACAATTGGCAAATTGATTATCTAAATTTATCAGTCGTCATATATATGTGCAATCACGAATGATCTAATCAATTGATATTCATTATTAATCAGTGTATAATCGATCACATCAAAGTTTGATCAATCGATAAAATTATCTGCAATTTTATATATGACGACTGATTAATTCAATATTTTACTAAAGTAATAAATTAATAAATAGTACACTGTAAATTTTTAGCAAATAGTACACTAAAGGTACAATGAGTACACTGAGTATATGTACTGAGTAGTACACTGAGAGAAAAAAAATCTAAGAAATGATAAATATATATTTATTTGATAGTTGCTAATAGCGCATGTTTATTTATATTAAAATAAAATATTTTTCAAATAAGAAAATATATATTTCCTTAAAACATTAATGTTTTGCTCAATTTTGTTTGTACTGGAATTTGAAAATACAAACGAATAAACAGAATGAAGAGGAAATAATAAGGAAAGTGCAATAAGAATAAAAAGGGTGAAGCGACGTATCTGTTTAATGTTAGAAATAAAGAGTCATGAAATAAATTACGGCGTGTGTAATAAACATAAAATAGAAGTTCTCCTAAACCATAAAGTAAGGATTATATATGAGAATAAATAAAATAAAATAATAATATGACGACTAATTAATTTCAATTATTAATTTACCGGTTATTTTAGTTGAAGAAAATTTCCATCGAATAATGTTCCAACAGTGTTGGATCGTAACGCGTTGCGATCGTATGTGCAACTTTGTGGACTGTTCCGCTCTAAGACGAAAATCGGATTGTATCTCAGCGTCGTATCAGTCAAATCTGTCAAATGGTATTATAAAACAGCCAGAGAGACGCGGGCAGAGAGAATATAAATCCAATGGACAAAAAAGAGGTAATAGAAACAAATGTTTGCGGTTCTCTCGGCCTCAAAAAAGCATTTGCATGTTACGTCGGGGCGATCTATGCAGGATGTAATAGACAGTTTTGTCTACGCCGTCCGATACGCGCTGGCAATTTTAATGGCGGAGTCACGCTTTCCTCGAATACGATCGATTCGCGGGCCACCGCCGACGGCCGAACAACAGCAGTTTAGGCGATATCGATATTAATATCGCACCGCCGCGGCGCCGGCGCTCCTGTCGATTTTAGCGGTCCCAGATGAGCCGCTGCAATTGCGGTTACCGGTTTACCTGCACGCGCGCGCGCACCGCCGGCAGTCGGATGAATTTACAGCGTATAAAGCGCGCGTCCGACGAAACAAAGCGCCGTGGGCGCGCGCGGGAAGGAAACTTCATTTTCTTACATCCGGGGCGCAGATTAACGGCCTCGTTTATCACCGGCTGACCTTTCGACCGCGATATCTACGAGAGCAGCCGTGTAGCGACACAGAGCCGCGATTCGTCCGGCTGTCCGCGGCAGCAGCCTTACGCGAATTACCAGCTTCCTAGTCGTCGGCCGTGCGCGCGCGCGCGCCGCGTGTTTCGCCCTGCTCCATTTGTAGGCAGAAGACATCCGTAAATTGCACGGGATGCCGTGCGATCTATCTCGGAGAATATCTCGGGGACATTAACTTAAAGGCCATTTCTGCCGACTCGGAATTGTTACGAATCTCGTCGTTACGACGAGGTGCAACTCGCGGAGAATAACGCGGAGAATCATTTTCGCGGATTAAATTATCGAGATGTAAACGCGTCGACAGTTTTAATTACATTGCGTAATGAGAAATGCTTGTTTACCGGTTTCTTATCGACACATGCGTCTGAAATAACCAATAATTAAAACATTCAATTATTGATTATTACCATGTATTAATTTTTTTTCATTATCCCACCGTGATTATTAACGCTCTAGGGATGAGTTTTTTTCCTGTGATCATTGATACTAGTTCACAATTTTAATTGTAAAATTAATTAAAAGATTCACCTTTGGAATCGTAGAGCGCAGGCAAAGAATTTAATTGCAGTGCTAATTGCAACAAATTAGTTTTTACAATGAGAAAAATATATTTGATATTTGTAGCTATATACACACACACACACACACACACACACACACACACACACACACACATATAATCACACATATAGAGAAATAATTACTGTAAATTATAGCCACCACAACTACTTTTTAAGTTAAATTCTACTATAATGTGATAATAACTTTATATACGTATTACTACCATCATTTTCGTGTTAGAATAATAAAATATTAGATGTACAACTTTGTTTCCGCCGTTTTTTTTTTCCGAAATTCGAGGCTTTATTGTAAAAAACTGGTTATACATTTATGATTCAAAGTATTGTCCATCGCTGGTCACTACTTTCTCCCATCTTTCGGGCAGCGTACGAATCCCGCGTCGAAAAAACTGGTCATCTTTTGAGGCGATCCACGAATCGATCCAATTTTTTACTTCTTCATAAGACCGGAAGTGCTGGTCAGCCAGGCCGTGTGCCATTGATCGAAACAAGTGATAGTCAGAGGGAGCAACGTCTGGAGAATATGGCGGGTGGGATAGGACTTCCCATTTCAACGTTTCCAAGTATGTCTTGACCACTTTCGCAACATGGGGTTGAATATTGTCATGCTGCAAAATCACTTTATCGTGTCTCTCGTTGTATTGCGACCGTTTGTCTGTCAATGCTCGGCTCAAACGCATCAATTGCGTTCGATACCGATCGCCTGTGATTTTTTCAGTCGGTTTTAACAGCTCATAATACACTACGCCGAGCTGGTCCCACCAAATACAGAGCATGACCTTGGAGCCGTGAATATTCGGTTTGGCCGTCGACGTGGAAGCATGGCCGGGAACTCCCCATAATTTTCTGCGCTTGGGGTTATCGTAATGAACCCATTTTTCGTCCCCACAATGCGATGCAGAAATCCCTTCCGTCTTTGCCTTTCAAGCAGCTGTTCACAAGCAAACAAACGCCGTTCAACATCTCTCGGCTTCAATTCGTACGGCACCCAATTTCCTTGCTTCTGAATCATTTCCATGGCTTTGAGGCGTTTTGAAATGGCTTGCTTAGTCACTCCCAATAATCGTGCCAATTCTTCTTGATTTTGACACGAGTCTTGATCAAGTGATGCCTCCAATTCTGCATCTTCGAAAACCTTCTCTCTTCCACCGCTATGCCGGTCTTCGACGTCAAAATCACCGTTCTTGAAGGGTTGAAACCACTCACGACACGTTCTTTCACTAATAGCGGCCTCACTATAAGTATTTGAGAGCATTCGATGAGCCTCAGCCGCAGATTTCTTTATATTAAAGCAAAACATTAAAACCTGCTGCAAATGACGAGAATTTGGCTCGTAAACTGACATTTTCAATCGAGAATAACTTTATGATGCAGACACAAATCGACTAATATTTCTATGGGGTTATGTTGACAGATGCCCAAGTTTATTGTATGACGTCTATGATCTATTTATTTCGACCACCACTTACCGCTAAAGCCATCTATAGAAAAACGGCGGAAGCAAAGTTGTACACCTAATATATATATAGTCAAGGTTAAAAATAATTATAATTTTAATCAGATCAAACATTTTTTTTCTCGCAGTGTAACTGGCTTTAAAAAAAGAGGTTTTTAGTTTGTTTTATTTTTGGTTTATAGTTTATAGTCTATTTTTTTTGTATGTTTTCATGTACTCTCCAAAATACGAAGACCGTTAGAAATATTGAGATAAAATTGTAGTTTGTTCAGTATGTTATTTACATTGTTCTTAGATTGGTATCATTATCTGTTGTCGAGTTGTCTAGGTGATTTGGAAATTAAATAATTCTACTTCTTGAAAATCTGGGAAACTCTAGAGGGATACAAGACGAAACTTTTATTCTAACTGATTTAAAAAAGAGAAATTTTTTGATCAACTTTCAAATCAAATTTTTATTAAATAATTAAAAAGCACGAAACAAAAAATATTTCTAACAAAAATAAACTGCCTGCCAAAACCTTCAAAAGTTCTAAAAAGTAGGAAATAATTAGAATCAATATTTCTATATATCTACAATCCAAATACAAACAAATTCGAACATGTAATCTATTTCATAAACTATTTAAAGAATACGAGAATATTTATCATAATAAATATATTCGTCCTAATATTTGAACGATATATTTGGGCAAATATATTTATAATAACAAACCTCATTTTAAACAGTTCATGAAATAGTTATACATTTTGATTTATTATAGCATTATACTGACTCTGTATTAGGCTCTTAAAGACCTCTCTAAATTTTATTATTATTTCAATCAGTCGAGTTATCGCGTACAAAAAATGTGCCATCTCCTGAGAAATATCGAGTCAAAATTATTTCACAGTTTTAGGGCTTTTGAAGGCGGCTGACTTTTGTCAAAAGAAATTTTTTTCAGAAATTTTTT
This sequence comes from Odontomachus brunneus, assembly GCF_010583005.1. Classification (NCBI taxonomy): domain Eukaryota; kingdom Metazoa; phylum Arthropoda; class Insecta; order Hymenoptera; family Formicidae; genus Odontomachus; species Odontomachus brunneus. The sequence goes on from NW_022639471.1 coordinate 2,116,046, forward strand.
TCAGAATGTCAACGACTACGCCGGATGTCGATAACTAAATGTTTTACTCTAGCAACCGATTACGTTGCTGTGCACGCGCGAGCGTTCACGGATACTCGCGACGGCCGACGGGACCGACGTGAAGAAAATTAAGTTCGAGGCTGAAGAGCGCGACAATGGCCGAGCGATGGATAGCCGAAAAACGCGTATTTCCTGGCGACTACTATTCTTACGTGGCCGCGCTACCGGCGTCGCCAGCGACTTGGCACCATCCGTCCGGCGAGCTTTTGTGCCGGCTTCCGGCGAGAGACTCGGGCTCGCGCGCCGAGTAGAAGAGGATCCCTTTCCCGTGCGACCGGCGCGAAGGAAACGAGAGAAAACCGTCGCCACAATGCCCGACGCCGTGGAATCAGGATGTTCGCGCTCACGAGTGCACGGACCGCTCTTCCTATCGCGCCGCGTCGTCCCATGAATGCACCTAAGGCGCATACACACGCTTCCCCAGGTGTCCTGCACTTCCTATCCCTTCATCTGCCGATTCTTTGGTCAATTTGGAGCCGATATTTCCCCGGCGGGAATTCGACTTAGCGCCTCTTTCTCTCTCTCTCTCTCCCATCGAGATTTTTCAGATATCTCGCTGACGCTTTTTGCCAAGCGCGCGTTGAAGCGCCAGTCCGTTCGCGTAATGAGATAATTAAAATTTGCACTTACGCGCCGTCTCTCTCCTCATGAAGAGATATACTTGATATCATGAAAAAACACAAAGCGCGTATAAAGTCCCGCTCGCTTATCAAAAAGTTCGCCGTTATTATTCTTGCGCACGTCAAAAAGTTCGCTGGAGATTGCGCATATTTTTACGGCGCCCGGTTGAAGGACGCTTTTTGCTTGAAAAGTAGTATAATGTATGCGACGTTATTACGTCGGTACTGTTAAGTACCGAAAATAGCGCAATGGAAATAATTGCGCTCGCTCGAGCAAGCGAGCGAGCGAGCAAGCGAACTGGAAGGGGTGCGAATTATCTCGCGGTAAATGGATAATTTTGCAGCGTAAAAATACGCGACGGATAAAGCGAGGCCGCGCAAAACTCGAGCAACATGGAAACATTTGTCGACGCGTTCTAAGCCCGTTCCGTATATAAACCACATTTTATCCGGTTCGCTTTGCGCCGCTAAATAATCCAAAACGCCAATTTCCCGTAGCAAAGAGTACTTTTTCGCTCGGTCGCCAACGCTTTTGTGTTGACTTCAAGTTACTTCCGCATCGCGGAAACTGAGTTTTCCTGCGGCCCGTCAGATCCGTACCCCAAAAGGGGCGGGGGAAACAGCGGCGGTAATATCGTCGCGATGAAGCTTTTGGATGTACAGCGAGCATCAGAAATGCCTTCGTGTGTCCGTTACACGTGAGCTTCCGGAAAAATTGCGACGCGCGTAGATAAGGGAAATGTTTCGCAATTAGTGACCAAGTATAATCTTATTGTGAAAATAAATTAATTGATTAATAATGTGCGTGTTAAGCTAAGTACACGAAATTAGTTTTGTTGAAAAACTTGAACATTTGGAGTTTTAATTTATATATGTTATATTTTCTTAGTTCACATACACACATACAAAGGAAAAATTTTACTTTATTTATAATATTTTCTCAAAAGTCATACTCTGTGTGATGTACAATTTAGTGGCATGAAGTTTTAGTTTTGCCCTAATTTATAATTTTAATATAGTTTTTTTTATATAAATTCTTTTCAATTTTATGATATTTTTAGTAGTCTAAAAATAGGTTGCCAATAAGGTCTATCTTACTAAGGAATATGAACCACTAGCCTATAAATTGTCATGTTTAAGTCAGTAATACGTTAGCAACGTATTCATGATTCTGTATCGATTGACGATATTCGAATAATAATTACTTATTATTTCTTACAAAAGTATATTAATTACTTATTATTTCTTACGGAAAAATGTTGATTACACTTATTATTTCTTATAAAAATATATTAGTTATTTTCGCGATGAGGTTACTTGGCTCATTAATTAGGACATTCATCTCGTGTCCTTATTAACTTATTTATTAAGGAAAGCAGATGCAACTATCACTAACTGAGACAACATCATGTATACTAAACTGATAAAAATGAAGTACTCAGATTTGTGTTTAGAGTTAGATGAATTTTCTAATTAAATTGCGGTTATAGATCAGAAAAAAAATTATAGAAAAAATAAAGAATATTTATTCCGTAGGTACTAATAATACATATTTATACCTAAATCCAAATTCTTTTACTTAAATAAGATAAACAATAGTTTTCATGAGAAAAGCTAAGGTTTCAGAAAAATGTATATGAAAAATATTTTATATTGGTGCGAATAAATATATCATTAGTACACACACATCGGATATATAAATATTTTTTATTTCCTTGATATTCTTTTCTCAGTGCATAAAACATATAATTCAATTAGAAAATTTTCATCTGATTCTGAATGGAAATTCACATGTACCTCACGCGAGACAAGTTTCGAATGACGACTATTGATGCGAGCCTAAAAAATAAGAATTTTCTCTACTCCACACCGAATAAGTTACTTGGACGGTAAAACAGATCATTTTTTGACATTTGCATCAGCGAGCGAATTTGAATCAGAAATAATAATTCATCAATGAACTTCTTTTCCAGCACATCAATTTCGTCGCATCACGACTAGAATCAATACGTCCTTTCTGCTAAGATTATTTCGTAACACGAAAAGACATTTGTGATAGCGAGTATGCCAGTTTCGAATGCGCTCCGCTAACTATCTCGCCGAGCCCTCGGAGGGCGAATACATGCGCGCGCGCCTCATTCAATTTGTACACGCACATCACGTACGCCCGTTTCCACAATGGGCGCTTGTTACAACGTGTTAATATCCATGTGACGTGCGGGACGTGTAAGGAAAATCGCAGACAGCGTTACGAATTTACGTACAGGCGCACCGTCAGCGAGGAAGACGCGCGTCTTTAGGACGCATTATGTATGCAAGGCTCCTCGTGTTTTCCGCTATAAAAGAAATATAATCTCGCTATATTTGGAACGCTGCCACCACTTCTATCTCCGTAATGCTCCGCGCGCACCGCGTTATCCGCGCTGTTTGCGATGCCATACGGCGTATGCGTACCATAAAATCGCCGGCACATTTGTTTTAGGAATGTGATAAAAGAACACCATATTTCCGGGGATCTCGCCTCTCACGCAAGTGTGTGTATATGTGTGTGTATGTGCGACACGATAAATTCTCGTGTAATATCTCGACGATTCAATCACGCGACTCGACGTGTACCGTTATGCATCGACGCGATCTACAAGTCTGATCCAAAGCCCCTTCTTTTCACTGGCTCCGCATGGAACGTACAAACCAAGTTTGTAGACCGTTGAAACGAGAAATTCAAGTTTCCATTTTGACAAAGATGAACAAGATGCACGAGAAGAGAATATTGCAGTAAAAACTGCAATAAAATTTTGGTAATATTAGACCATACAGAATTATAACCGAAATTGTGTTTATTTAAAAGTTATATATGTTTGACTTTTTACTATAAAATTATTACAATTACTTGAATATATCACATACTAAGCAAAGAGATTGTTATAAATTTATCGCTCCTACAGTAATTTCATCAACAAAAATATGATCCTATTCTCAGCGGAATCCCTGGAGGAGTTCTAAGACCAAAAGGGAAATATTCTAACATCCTAAAAAAGAATTCTAGTTGCAAGGTACTATTTCTTGTAATCTCTAATTCCTGTATTTTCTTACCGAAAAAATATTTCTCTTTTAAATGTAAGCTATTAATCGAAAATCTATAGATATTATTCCAACTTTTTCTCTCTTTTGAATCAAGAGAAATATATTTACTTGAAACGGAATGGCCCCTCACCAGCAGAAATTTCTATTAAAAACAAGACTTGCGCTATAGATAAAAACAAAAATTTAACTTTAAAAATATTGTGCTTAGAATATTTTTCTTTCAGTATCTTTTTATATTGCAAGAAGAACAAATGGTTGATCTAACTAGAATTATAGTTATTTTCAGCTCCAATTTTATTTTTTGTAGTAATATGGTAGTAACAACCATATAGTAGTAACAACCATATAAGATTATTATCACTAATATTATAATAGAATTTAATAAAAAATAGTTCTCTTGACCGTAACTTATATTAATTATTTCTCTGTGATTATAGTTACAAATGCAATTAATAATATTAGTGTTTGTTGATGTTATGCTACAACTTCAGTGCAATTCAGCTTTACAAAAACATATTATATAAAGAAATATAATTTTAACGTTTTGCTACTGATTTTTTCGAAATTTATTGCGTAAACGAATTCACGATTTTGTCTGAAAAAAGACTACCGTACTCGCAAAGTCAGAAATCAAATGATCGCGATAAATTACGTACGGTTCACCTAGATCCCATCGTGCTTAGCCATCTGTTTTATTTTCACCTCGAACTACCACTCTGTCTCTGCTTCTCTCTAAAACTCTCTTCCCACGTGGGTGAAAGTTCGCGTAACGTATCAGGACGAGCGGTGTTAGGAATAAAAGCTCTCTAACTTTCCCACGGACGCGTTTAAATCTCGTTTCGGTAGTATCTAGCCGCGCATTTAAAGCTGCATTTTTCTGCGCCACTCCCAACCTCGCATCGCCGTCCGTACCGAGCAGGCTAACGAGTACGAGACTGGTACGGCGTGTTAGCCTCGCATGGTTTTCTCGTTTCTCTGATTTCGTTAAAGCCGTTACGTATCTTGTACACGCGCGTATACATACGCTCGCGTGTCACTTTTACGTGTCTCCCGCGCAGAAAAAGAGAAAGAGAGAGAGAGAGAGAGAGAGAGAGAGAGAGAGAGAGGGAGAGAGAGAGAGAGAGAAGAAAGTGACATGTTTATCTTATTGAGTAATAATATTTGCAGTAACAACGACGAGAGACGAGTAATTGTAATGACGCGACAAAGCTGACAAATAATAAACGACAAGACGTCTCCTCGCTCCTCGCTGGAATGAAGAAATCGTACGCATTTAATCAACGTAGAGAAATGAGACAAGAAAATATAACGCATCGCATCCCCAGATTGAAGCTTAACGCGCGACATCTTGCAAAAAATGATACGTTGTCCCGCGCTCGTTCAAAGCGGATTACCGGAATGCGAAAACGTATGCAATTACGCGAGCGAAACGCGGCCGCCGACTTTGTCCGACTCGGCACGATGTTCGCACACACGCGCGACCGTGTTTAGCGAGCGAGTAATACGAGCTACCCATCCTACACTCATACCTCTCTCTTTCTCTCTTTCTCTTCCCCTCCCCTCCACCCCCCAGTGTGCTCTGGACGTCTCTTCTATTCCAAAAGAACAACCAGAGTTCTTGTATTCGCCCGGCGGTAATATAATATTCGCTCGGTGCTTTCGCGGTATAACAATGGTATCGTGGATTACTCGCCGTATTTTGCGTAGCAATATGCGGCGAGACGCGGCCGAGAGGCAATACGCGGGCGCGTCTTTATTTCAGAGCGCGGCAAATGCGCGGATAATAGCGGAGAATCCTCGTGGATAATAATAGATTATCAAGCTGTCGCGGGACGGGATTTTTGTGAGTGACGGCGAATTAATTAAGTGGGGGCTATAATCGGATTGCATAACGCAAACGCGAGACACTACTCGCTAGGGGAAAAAA
>NW_022639471.1:2121746-2155248 GCF_010583005.1 Odontomachus brunneus
TTCCTTCTAAAAACTCCTAAAAATAAACGTAAAGCAGACGGTTACATGTTTGCGGGGAATTTAATGGTCGCGGAGTGATATCGGCTCGAAAGGGTGGAGGATGGCTTTTCGCGATGGTTTTTGCGAACATTCGCCGCGTCCCATTTGCATAGAAATCCGCTTGCGAAATCGTACCGGGGGCTTATCGTGCATATGGACGCGATGGCCGACGTAACGGCGTTTCGCAGTCGAATGATAATTAATATTCTTTAGTGAATTACCAATTAGTGCAATCTAGAGAGAGAGAGAGAGAGAGAGAGAGAGAGAGAGAGAGAGAGAGAGAGTGAGACAGAGGAAAGGAAAGAGAAAAGGGTAGAGAGAAGAGAGGAAAGGGGAGAATGAGAGAGAGAAGAGAGATAAAGAGAGAAAGATCCGAAATGATTAAAAGTTATTTGCCTCGTTAGTCAACGTGCAGCAAAAGCTCTCCACTTCGACGTGCATTTAACAGCGCTTGGCGCCGAATGATAGCTGAGAGTCGCCGCGTAATACTATCACGTGGCGCGCGAAAGTTCATAATCCGGGAGACCGTTAAATTCGATATACATCTCCATCGGATATCGAATAATATAACGAGTGATTAATTCGCGTCCGAATAGGAAGCGGCCGGCTCTTCCAGGAGTATCGGATTGCACGCTTAGTCGAATCTCGTCCCAACCCGCTGTTGCCTCCTATCCCGTCGTCCCTGCTCGAGCATCATCATTCATTGTATCGCGTAACTAGCACAATTATACCCCTTCTTGAACAACGTGAATAGCACACGACGACCCTTTCGTGCGTAATTCCAACGGCGGGATTACACCAATTATATCGGTGAATGCCGCGTGTTAGTGCGGCTGATAAATCTCATTCTGCGGATGATATCTCTTTGTTAACGTGTCCCCGACGGTATTAACAATACGATGTAAATAACGTAAAGCTCTCGTGATCACGAGCGTCCGTGTACTCGCCGATTCCGTGACATTTTTAACATCCGATGTAATCATTGCATTTTCTTGAATAAAACAAAGAGACTTTTATTCATAAAGTAAAACATTATCATTGATTTCACAGAACCTTCGGTGCGCACAGGCTCCTTAATCTCTTGAGTGTAGAGTGGTGTCGGGCATTAATCGATTAAAATATTAGTTGACTAAAATAATCGACAAATCAATCATGAAAATTAATCAATCGTCATGTAAAATCAAGGACAACTCAATCGATTGATTGAACTTTTGATTATTAATTTACCGATTATTTTAATCAAATATAACTAATTAATTAATTAATTAATTAACTAATTAATAATCCAATACAAATTATTTCATGGCTAAAAGACGGAATACTTGGAGCTGTGATAAGTTAAGCGGTGATGGAACTTGTTGGAAAATATTATCGAAAAGTAATGAAAATTGACGCAAATAAAGTCTTATTTATTACCGTTGTTAGAATACTTAAAAAAAAACATGAATAAAAAATGTAGGACATCGAGAAAAAGCTAGTTTTTCTTGCAAACAACGTTATACTTAACATGTATTAAACATTGCATTAAACTTCTTGCAATTCTACGGTTACGAACAAGAATTTTACAACTAAAACTGTGTGAACAACAAATTCCCTAATTGCAAAACTAAGTTTTTTTCAATATTTCTAAGTTTGTTCTATTTATGTCTTTTTTAACGTATCTAACAATCTAACAATCTAGTTTCAGTGCACATTTGGCAATTAGTATTAAAGATAATATAATAATTATATGTAATATTATGATAATAATTACAAAATATAATTAGTAAAACAAGCTTTGCATTTGAATTAATTTGTAAAGTGGTTTGGTAAATAATTTTGATAGTAAGTACTAAATATAATTTGACTAATTACAAAATAATTAGTAAAGCAAATTTTGCATTTGAATCAGTTTATAAAGTGGTTTAGTAAATAATATCAAATCATTTAAACATAAGTACTAAATATAATTTGACTATTATCAAATATTTGGTCCTTTCTCATATTTATCTTATAATTAATGTAATAAGTATTAAGGCAACAGATCTTAGCAACAGATATCAAGCATTGCCAAAATTATTTGTTAATACTTACTATATGATTGTTAATACTTACAAACAATTTGATTATATATTCAAGACAGATACTATATTCATCTACACGTTTTCAGTTAAAACTATTTCATAAAGGCATCTGATAACTACTATCTAGGCTTGATGATTATTATCAAAGCTTTTCCTTAGTCTAGAGTGTTAGTGACTAACGGGGACGTTAATAATTGGCTGTTTTATCCTACAAGTGTCCGTCGCAACAGTTATCAACTGTTGCTGGCGTTGAGAATATATAAGCCAAAGAAATTTTCCAGTTCACATACGCGTCCATAGCACTCAAGAGGTTAATCTCGGACACGTCGTTACACCTAAATCAACGCGCATCGTTGGACACACGCAAACAGATACTCGAGCCGACGTTCCCCGCGAACAACAGCAGTTCACTCGCTGGAGCAGATTTCATAAGAGGACGCTCTCGTAACTCGACGAAACGACACAACCAGCGGCGATACGGGGAGAGGAGCGAATCTGTTTCGTATTCAAAAGCGTTTCCCTGTTCCGTCTGTGGTCGTCGTTTCCGATCCCACTGAGACACTTAAATTCGATTCAGGAGACAGCGCAAAAATTGATTTACAAGGTGCTAGGAAAGAGAGAAGGCGCGCGCTAATGTATAAAATATCAGGCCGGCGCGGACGTCGGGAAGAACCACGACGATGATGACGACTACGACGACGACGGGACGACCGACGACGAGTATGAGGGCGAGGGTGAGCGTCACACAGAGCGAGACCACACGGAACACAGGGAGAACCGATTCTCTTGATAGGATTCCGATAAAATCGCGCTCGGAAACAGCGCGGAAGCGATTCGGCGTTAGCCGATCGAAGCGGAATTGGCTCCTGGATCGATTTATTGCCCGGTGGCCTTGCCACGGCCTACAATCGCGGGCGCAAATAATAGGGACGGCACGGGGCAAATCTGCCTCCACACATGGGCGGCGAGCCGCGACTGCGAATGTGATCGCGATCGTGATCCACGCTGCCGAGGCTGCTGCATGGGCGAGAAACGAGAACGGCCATAGCTTGTTCGGTCGGTCCTCCGAAGTTTGCGCATCCAAGATCGATTTATGCTGCATCCGGCTGGCTTGTATAATGACACAACGGCCAGAGCCCGATATGCCCACCACGGTTCGTCCGTTTTTATGGGTTCTTGGATCGACTGACACGACTAATCCCGACAGCCGATCCTGAACTCGACGAGGAGTTTCGGGCCACCGGCGGTTTTTCAATTATGAACGAATGGGATTCTAAGGTCTGTGTTATCTCGCAACTGGTATGGAATCTGGATTCCTCTTTCCTTTTCTTGTTTTTAGTTGTACTTTCATATTTTATCAAATCTTATAATCTATCATGATTTTATTGAACATTGAGATTTAATAACACCTCAAAAATTCTATATCACAATGATTTAAAGAGAACGAAATGGAATGCGTCTCTCAGATCCATATCAGTTATGGGTTAATAGTCGTTTTTCGAAACATGTCTCGAGTGAGATACTCAGATTTGAATTTCGAATTAAATGTGAATTTTTCAATTAAATAGAATGTCAGTTTGTATGTTCTCTGCCCTTTGACCGGTCTGGCTTTTGCATAATTACTCTTTAGAACCCTGTGGAAAATATGGGCTACATGAAACCTGGACACTCCACCCCTTCTCCTAATTTCATCTCCTTGACACTTTGTGATAATTTAAATTCAGATATTCTAGATATGAGAAGCCCTGGCAACGTTGGGTTATTTAAGTACATGATATAATTCAACTAACAAACTCAGACCTAACTCTAAATTCCAATCTGTATCTCACGTGAGATAAGTTTCAAGGGACGACTATTAATACAAGATTAAAAATTCTTGCGAATTAAGTTTTGAGATTTAATTAGATAATAATGGGATTTTCACTCAGCTATATGAAGAAAAAGATTTGGTAATAACCATCAAGTTGAGATAATAGTTACCAAATGTTTTGGTGAAATAGTTTCAACTAAACGCACACGTGTAGATAAATATAATCAAATCATTCAGTAAGTATTAACAAATAAGCAAAGCATGGTATTTGTTGCTAACTTACACTAAAATAAAAATTAAAAATTAAAACTTAAAAATTTATTTGTGAGATATAAAGTTTATTTCTATAAAATAAAGTTCACTTTTGTAAAATAAACTTTTGTTCCATAAAAATAAGTATTTCTTTTTTAGTGTATATATTGCTATACTAAAAAAAACTTAAAATTTTATATATAGAATATAAAGTTTATTTACAGAAAAATATATTTTATATCCCATAAATGAATTTTTAAGTATTTTTTCTCAGCGTAAGATTTAATTATTATTACCCACTAACATATAGTATCATCAAATATAATTTTATAAATTAAAATCATACCGTTTAGTAATATTTTCTATATTATATGTGACAAATATGTGACTTAATACTTTAGCAATAATCAAACTAATTAATAATTATTATAAAATTATTTAGTATTATTTGCCAAACCATTTAATTAGTTCAACTGAATAAAGAATTCGTTTTACTAATTATTTTATTATTGCCAGACAATTGTGCGAACTAATTAATCTTAATTACTAAATATTTCACTGAGATGGTCAACCAGATGCTCTTGTTAACTATCGCAAGACTTTATTCTGTATATTTTAAGTTATCCTTAGTTCAACGTAATAGCAATTTATATCTCTATGGAATTGTTAAACCGTTAAGCATACACAGTCAAGATTACACAATCGATATTACGATATTATTATATTATAATTATTATTGCTGATAATACCAATAATTTCGCCTCTTGAAATATTTAAATATATAATGCGTGTTTACTCGAGCTTCCGAGCTGTTTGATGCGTTGCCATGACGCGCAGAGTGTATGCGGATCGAACGGAATAAAGTTTTCACGTGCTTTCTCTCTCTCTCTCTCACACACACACACACAGGAATAAATTTTAATAGAAGTTAAAATACGTCAAGGAACAAAGTTCATTCGAAACGAGTTAAATAATACATTTTATATCGCACCAAACTACGACCGGTATATTAAACGCGAATCAGCGAATTAAACTGTAAGCATGCTCCAACTCCCCCTAAAACTATATTATTCTGTCATAATATATATTTCTAACGCATTGGGGTCTCGGGTCAAAGCTGCACTCGTGCAGGAGTTGCCTCCTTTTGACTCGCTAATGATTCAAAATCTATTAAAGCATCGATATTCCTACTCGCAAAAAGTTACCGGTGCACAAGCCTGTGTACCATCCTTGTTAGCGCGTTTCCACGAGTAATCCCCATAAAACATCCCCACCTCTTGTCCATTCAATCGTCCTGGCGTTCCGCACACAGAAATAATGCAGCTTAATCTGGCTTACGCTAACCAGAGGCATGAACGCTCGCTTTTTGTCGAGCTCGCGCATTAAAATGCGCATTATTTGCACGTGCACGTGGCCGCGGCGTTTGCACGAGTAGTGATAAGCATGCATTAGCCTCGTTTACTCGTTAAACTGGTTTGCAGCCGCGTATAATGCTTCCCCGAACGATAAATCGATCCTTAATCATTGCAAAGTACTATGTCCTTTGTTCAATAAATCCAAACAACGTCGGCATAACGTGCATACATTTTTCTGCGTCCCGACAAATTGTCTCTGCGCATGCTAAATGATTGTTCACTCACCCCGTTCGATAACGCGCTCGCACATTAGAGATGCGATATCCTAATTATCGTCAGCGTTCACGTATTATGCCGAGCGTAACAAATGAACCGCGCTGATTGCTGCTTTACCCGCGCTACACAATGATAATTGGCCTAATTGTTAACGCGCAAGAAGCGATACTGTTAATAGTTACCCACCGTTATCACGCCAGTAACGTTCGTCGACGCATAAATCGCGCATCAAGATTTCCGCGCCGAGGCAATGACGATTGCATTGTCTTAACTTCTTAACCCTGGAGATTTTCTCGGAGACGCCATAAAGCCTAATCCCGAGAAGACGAGCAAACACGAAGCTTTAAACGCGCCATCGCCACATTCGTTCATCTATGGACTGCTCGAAAATCCAGCCATCCATTTCTAGTTCGACGACACAGCACCGGTAAGTGGGTATTTGGTGTGTGTGTGTGTGTGTATATATATATATATGTGTGTGTATCGAACTTCGACGCGTAAAGAAGGAAAGGCAGAGACACGAAGGGGTTGAGAAGATGAGAAAAAGAGAGAAGGAGAGAAGGAGCGAAGAGAAAATACTCTATTCCGGCCACTTCCAATCGTATTTTCATTTCCCTCGCAGTCTCGTTCTGTCCGCCTCTCTTCCATTAGCCGATTGTATCCCCAAGTAGATAAGTCTCACCTGAAATCCTCCGATTGTATCCCAAATAAGCGCGGCCACGCCGATAATCTCGCCGTTACGACGACGTTAACACCGAGTGACTCGGTAACAACTCGCGAGTGCGGAGGAACGGGTTAAGAAACGTCCTAAGGAGAGAGACAAACGGCTGCGGGATTGTTTGCGCTGAACCTCGCTATCTTTAGCCTCGAAACCCGGACGACTCACTCCAGGAAGAGATAAACGCGGCGAATGCGATACCGTCTCGTCGAGTCTCGCGATCGCACGAATCAGGTGTGCGTATAAATTTCGTGTATTGGTGGCAAACTTGGAGAGCGTTTCTATTCAACACATTTCTCAGCCGAGTAACTCGAACTTTCGAGTGTGCGGGGAATTCTTGGCAGAATAAATATTGTCGCGTAAAACGCGCATATAATTATTCAAAAAAGTACAATCTTGTCCTTAGCGGAATCCTTTTACACCGAGAGAAAAAAGTGGTTGATCTAATTAAAATTATGTTGTTATTTTGCTCCAACATTATTTTTTGTAATAAAATAATATATATATATATATATATATATATATATATATATATATATATATATATATAGTATCACACACATTATTATCACTAACATTATAGTAGAATTTATTTAAAAAATGAGTTTTTTTATCATAATTTATAATAACTATTTCTCTATGTGATTATAGTTTCAAGTACCAAACGCTTTTATTTCAGTGTTGAATATAATCGCAAGAGGATTCTCTTAAAATCAAAAGAAAAATATTCTAAGCATGATATCATTTTTCTCTCTTCATTAGAAGAGGAATACTCTCTCGGTGGAAGTTTTCGTTTAGAATATAAAATTAAAAATAGTACCTCCCTCTCTCTCTTTTTTGTTACAACTACACTGAGAATAAAATAAAATATTTATTAATATAAATATAAAAAATATTTATTTGACGTAGATATTAATAACATAATATTTACTTAAATCTATATACTCTTATGCATTTAAAAAGAACAAACAATTATTTTCACAAAAAGCTAAAATTGAAAAGCTAGAATATTATTCTTTTAGAATATTTTCCTCTTGACTTTAAAAAGTATATTCCTATTGGTTTATAGGAGGATTCCATTAGAGATAAAATGATGTTTTTTAAATAATAAATTGCATTTAGTCACGTTGCAATTGTTGTTATTATTGTCATTATCATCATCATCATTATTATTTAAGCTAACGTGTGCAATGGCCGGTGTGTAATAAATAATCGCGCACCAAGTTACCTCAAATGTATAACCGCAAGCTTTGCCCTCTACATATAATAAGTCCCGAAATTGAAATCGCATTCGAGAAAGAGGCTGCCACGACCGCGGACCACGTTCACCGCTACCAGCCTCGAGTAGAGACGAGCAACGAGCAAATAAACGGAGGTCAGCAGGCGGCGGGGTGGTTGACCCCCCTAGGAGAAGAGCGGCGTGCATGGAAGTTCTATTTTGTTTAATTTCACCTGACGCTCATCCCGCACGATGTTGGCCGACTGCATCGACCAACTGCCTGCCAGAGCGAAACGCATCGGAGAGTCCATCGTGCCCCTTCGAAGGGGATTAACCGCGAACATTGACATAATAAGCTCCTCGCATTGTTGGTGTACAACACTCGGTCAATTAGCCAGCGCCGAATGAATGATTTGCACGAGTTAGCTTGAGGTCGCTTTATTTTATGGATAAGCGCTTTTACGGACGGCAGACTATCCTCTTTTCTGAGGTACGTACAAAACTTCGAGATCTTCCGCGAACTTCAATATTCGTACTTTTTTTGCTGTTTCACGAGTCTCGCCATTATAGATTCATTTTATGAAGATTGCATTTTATGTTGTGTTTTTTCTCTTTTTAAGACACGGAGTCTGCTCTAGCGGAAAACAACCTTTTCGGCATTAGTCGCACGCATACGGCGATATGTACCGGTGGAAGACAGCAGTGAGACCACAGCTGCCCGGTCGAACATGTCCCTCACAGACGAAGATCGCTCTTCGATAGGAGAATTTACGACGCGGAGATAAAATGCAGGATACACCTCGACGTTCTCTATCTCCGTCGAAATCCGGGAAAATGGAAATTACCGTATTGCGAAGGATCTGCTCGGTTACCGCGAAGATTACTGCGACCTCATTAATGGAGTACACTATTTTGTTAATTAGATCAGCCACATAGCTGGAAGAGAGATCAGACCCAATGTCGGGAGATAGATGGATCACGTGAAAAGGAGAGAATATGCACCAGACAAGAGAGTCAGCGAGCGAGAGAACGATAAGGAGAGAGGAAGAGAGAGAGAAAGAGAGAGAAGAAAAGGGAGAGAGAAGCGACTCAAGAAAAGAGAGAAGAAAAAGCAGAGAGAGAGAAAGAGGAGAGAAGGAAGGGAAGAGGGAGAGAGGAAGAGAGGGAGGAAAGTGGCGGATGGTAGTGACGTTTCTCAGTGGCAGCCAGACACTCTGCGTCTATGCGAGGGTTGCGCAAGATTCCAATGCCCGATTAGGGGTTCGATTTAAAGCCGGCGAGGCTGGAATGAAAGTTTGCGTTCGACGGTGCACGTCCGGGCGAAATGAAAGTCGGGACACCGCGTCGCGTCGTGTCGTGTCGTACTCGATGGCAAATCGGGAGTCTACGATATATAATAGTCCGCTCTCTCTTTCTCTCTCTCTCTCTCTCTCTCTCTCTCTCTCTCTCTCTCTCTGGGTGGTGGATGGTACGTACACGTCTGGGTCTGCATGTACGGGGATCGGGACGAAACGTGGGTTATTTAAATTGGCTCGATCCCGGCGAGATCGACTCGTCGCGCTCGTGGCAGGTTCGAACCACTTTTGCCGAATCGCCGGATCGCCGTATAATGTGCGGCTCGTGATTCTGATGATCCAATATGGTCGTAACGGCCCGACGGTTCGGGGGTTATCGGCGCGGATACGCGTTATCCAAAGAGTTCCGGGGCGGTTTTCATCGTGGCCGGTTAACCGGCTGTTTGCTAAATTTATCCATTTTCCATTTTCAGAAACGCACCGCGCTGATGGGATCATCGAGTTCACCGTGGGCAGCCGAGCGAGTATGTGCGCGTGTGTGTGCGCGCCTTTTTTTAAGAATATATTGTCCATACAGTTGCTACCAAAAACTACCGAAAATTAGAGATACGCTAATATTTCGATTTTTTGTATAAAAATGGACGGTTTATGTACACACGATACACAGTTGAATAATAACATATTTTTACTTCCATATTACATTTTTATAATTTGTTTACTTGACTTCATGTTATTATTTTTAAACACTTTTATCTTTCTGAAATACAATGAAACTTTGCATGCGTTACTTTGCGTACTTAAAATACGTGTGTATAAAAATTGAGGGTTTTCTCATTACTTTTTAATTACTTATCCTCTTGTACAAAAGATAGCAACATCATATATTTTTGTAACAGCACGGTTTAACATGATCCCGGATTGCATTCCAAAACATTCTTTTGAAAGTTACGTTCTTCAAAAAGGATATTTTGGAAGCAATCCCAAGTAGCCGAGTTACATCAAATGACATATTAATGGCATATAATTGACGTATAACGTTAGAGACGTCATTAATGCATCATCAAAACGTCATTTGACGTCATCATGTTTGCTGGGTTTACAGTTTAAAGTGGAACAATTTTTTATTCAGACTCTGAATCTCAATGTCAAATCGTTTCTGTGATTACTCCTAGATGCAGATATAATAATCTCAAATGTTTCCTAAATATCTTCATTATATTTTATACATTATATAGGCAATACATCCTCAGTGGATATTCTCTTGAATAACAAATATGTACGCGATAACGTGTCGTGACGGAATGAAATTGACCGGCTATGTACCTCTGTTTAATTCACGATGACAATTCGGTACACAGAACGATGATATAGCTGCTTAAATTCGCGATAAGGATCAAAGCGTACGTACAACTCGCGAAACTCTCTGTCCCCTCTCCTCTCTCCCTCTCTCCCTCTCTCTCTTTCTCTCTCTCTCTCTCTCCCTCTCTCTCTCTCTCTCTCTCTGGTTTTCGCAAGCCCGGAGGATGCGGCATATAACTGGTGGGATTAAATCCGCGCAGCAGTTATAAACATCACCGACCAGCTTACGGTAATTCCATGCTCGGTGTAATGGCATGAGCTGCGCGCGCGCCTCTCCGTAAACGAGAGACCGCAAAGTCGAGAGGCATCTTACTGCGGCGCTTACGGTATGCCCATGTTTTAATGCCTCGCCTAGAATTTCTCAGTCGCGAAATCTCGGTTGTCTCTATATCGAAGCACTCAAAGGATCGCCGGATCGCGATCCATTCGCCCGCGGAAAAATACACTTGGCCGCGATATTACCGCAATGCGACACTCCATTTATCATCTTCACGTAAAATCGCGTGTCTGCTCACGCGCGCCCACAAGTTGTCTTCGAGAAACAATGCAATATTACATAAGAAACTCGCAACACGTGAAATTGGAGAACCAAGGTAGCTTCAATTTTTTCACGGTGAAAATTAGTCCCGGGATTAGAAGTGGCGGGAGGCGTAATCTTGTCAAGCGTCATTGTGTAGCTTTAATCGAATGCAAAATTTGCGATCCGAGAACTTTGATGCAAGACGACGTTCGGCGACAGTGACGCGATCATCATTGATATCGGGGCCTCAGCTGCGTTCGCATCTTAAGTATCTATTTGCGGCGCAGAAGTTTGTAGGCAGAAGCTAATTAAGCTTTTGTGGTAATTGTCATTACTGGGCGTCAACAGTCGTTAGGGGGATCCGCGGTATCCGAGATATCAACAGAGCCGCGCGTTACCATGGAAACGCGAACATATCATTTAGGAATCTCTGTATCCGCAAATGGAAATCCGGCAACTTTCGCGGCAAAGGGATAAACGCGCCTCGATCGGATAAGGTCAAAGAGGTCCGCGCACCGTAATCCTGCAATTTCCTTCATGAAGGCCAACTAACGCCCTTTGCCAAATTAGGAAACGTACTTCACGGAGTACAATAATTCTGCGCTCCCTTTGATCGTCCTCTATTTACGCACTTTCTACTCCAGGGAACAACAAGCTTGCGCGAAGGCTACGATTAATATTGCATTGCGGGAAACGTTAACTCGCTGCTATGCGCACAGGGAAATCTCAAAATGAAGCTTCCCTCCTTTTTCGAGTTCGAGATTTAACCGCGTACCTTCGCGAAAAATAGGCGGATTGAACAAAAACTCACAGAGGATCATTCTGTAAAATTTGTAGGATTCATAAAATTATAAATTACAAATCTGCAAAAACGTGGGTAGACTTTGAAATCATGCTCATTTCTATTTTTCCGCGTTTTTATTTATATACGGAGAGAATATTTTTTTCTTTTTTATAAATTCTTTTCAAAATTGCTATGTTTCTACAGGAATAGATTATCAGGCCTATCTTACTAAGAAACACAGCGCATTTTTTGATATGTATATATCAGTAGTGCTTGAGATATAAAATTATAAAATATAAAATTACATAAAATATAACATATAAACATTATAAAATAAAATTACATAATAAATATAAAATTGTAAAATGTAAAATTATTCATAACAGTACACATGAAATGAGAGGATCGTCAATTGAATGTGCCTTCATTCCTCGGTTATAAAATTCTGTAACAATTTTTATTGTAACATTCTCTCCGCGTGTACTTATCTCGAGATCGCCGCTTATACTTGGTGAGCGGCGATAGCTTGTTCTTTCCTGTTGATTCTCATACACAACCCCTTTCGGGGAATGTGCTCGCGGGTATCAGTCTGTATGTCCACAACGTGAGAATTTAGGGCGCCGACGGATTGCTAAACCGACATTAATTCCGTATCAGCGAATGCCTACAAAGCAGCGTACGCTGACCTTAGTTAGATTGCGTTTGCATTACGAACTCGAGCGGAACGTCACTCCCGAGCGGTTACGCCACCACAATTTACAGTTCACACGTCGTGAACTGCCGACGGATGACCGATTCGTGCAATTCCGCGGCTTTCCCGCGCGCGCTCCGTTCCTCTCGTACCGCTGCGGGGGGAACGCGGAGCGATTCCGCTGGCGAGGGAACTCTAAAGGGAAGATCACATCTGCGCATTGAACTAAATTTAGTTTCAATCGTGCAACCGCTCGGAATATTGATCGCGTTGAGAGCGCGTCACGAATTAACGAGGGTAGCGTGAAGCTGAACGTAAAACTCCACGCAGGAAAAAGGAAAAAAGTAATGGGGGGTGAGGGAAAAAAGGAGACCGAAAAAAGAGACAGGATTCTCTCTGTGTGTTGCGATTACGAAACGAGCCGGAAACACGAGTGAGACATTTTGAAGGACGAATACTCTCTCGTGGATAAAATACGAAATGTTTTTTAACATCGACCCCGGCACAATGGGGGACGTGATGTGCCGTTGAAATTCGAAATTGCGCGAGATATTCGGTACGCGCGGCCGTATAAAATTTATAACGCGCCTCGCGCGTGCAAATATTACACACACGCGGCGTATATAAGCGTTTTATCGATCAATTACAACATATCCCATGAATCATTCGTCGCATCGATAAAAGCGAAACGCGGGAGTTACGTTTACGAGCGCGGATATGTGTCGCGTGCGGGAAACTCGCTAAAACGTGCCGCCGCCTGTGGAAACTTGAAGTGAAAGCTCCAATATCTGCACACCAATAAAACACTGGCATCTAATACCATTCTGCATTAACATCTAATAACTATTAACAATAACTAATAACAGCAGATTGGTGCATTATTACGCGGCAAAAGAATTTCAATTCTGGTAACTGAATGGAAACCCGATGAAAAACTCGCTGACGCAATATCATATCTGTTAGCGTGAACGAAAACATTTGTCAGAACATTTAGCAGCATTAAAACTCGGTTGAGATAACTGAGAGCAATTGGCCGAATAGAAACCTCCTATAGAAAGTCTTTCTGTTCGTACAACCGAGTTTTTCATCTGGTTCCCGAGTAACAGAAAACATAAAAAAAGGGTAGAGAAACTTTGCGTTCAGTTTAACGAGTTCTATCTGCACGCAACGGGTATGTCATGAATAGTCAAACACCCAGATATATTAAATGCAAGCATATATTCTACGTTGAAAGTTCAAATATTCGCATTTGAAAACGCAAAACAATAAGAACATCCATAGTTAGGTACCAGAGTGTTATGAGTTTCTAGGGATCGGTACTTTGCATGGCGCGAGAGACACTCGAAACGCTCGCTCGCTCGCGCATCCGTCCGAAATGAGTTATTTATCAAGGTGCGCATTAATCATAAGACTATCAAGCCGCCTGACATTTCATCAACGTCGCGCGTTGAGAATCGCGGAAAGTACCGGTTGGAGATAAAACAAGACGGATGACGGTTGCACGTACTTCCGAAGACAAGAGCCGAAGAAAAATGTTCCCGACATCTCGCGCTCACTCGCGCGCGCACATGCTTACTTATAAGAATTTGATTATGAAGATCGAGCGAGCCGGCCGATATATCGCGTCAAGACAAAACAAGATAGATCGCTCTCCGCCGGCGGATTTGCGGTGAGGATGTTTGTTCGCTCGTACGTACGTTTACGTTGCGTTACATTCCGCATGGAATCGCGGGAGCAGCGCCCGCGCGGTGCATCCCTTTCTCCCACTTATCTCTTCATTTCGCTCAACCGTCCCAGGATCGCGGTTTATCGGCCGCCGCCGCGGCGGATCCATTTGTTACGAAGATTTGCTGCGACCGGCGCTGCAACTTCGCGCTAGCCGCGGACTTACAAGAAGGCGGTCGGACGTAACGAGGATTTATCGCGGCTCTCCGCCAGAAAGAAAATACATCACGACACGTTTGACCTCGGCCGCGCGCGAGCCGGGGCAAAAACGATAGATTAACAACCGCGGTGGCAATTTGTCATCTCGGCCTGCTGCGCTGCCACTGCCATGTATCCCTAAAACGATGTTTCATGTCTCTTTCTCTCACTCTCCCTGCCGTTCTCTCTTCCTCGTGAATTAGTTCGCGCTAAAGCGATACCTCGCATTGAAAGGGTCAAATCATGAGCCGCCCGATATCACCCGGCAAAGCGTGATCGGCCCAACGAAATGTCGCCGAAGAGTGCATTGCTCGTAACCAAACGCAATGTCGTTTCGCGGATTCCTCTCTTCTCTCCCCCCTTTCTCTCCCTCTCTCTCTTTCCCTTTCTCTTTCCTCAATTTTCTTTTTCTCCTCCTTCCTCTCGCTCCTTCTCGACCGAAAATTACTGCGCGGCGTTTACGACAGATAACAGAAGATACCGGGAGCTCTCCTCCGACTGCGGAGGTATTCCACAACTCCCGAAAATGTACGGCGAATAGCTGTCGTAACGTGAATATTATCGTTGGCCGCGTTGTGATTTATGTCCACTTTCGATACTTGCGTGTTATCGATTGTTGCCGCGCACGTCTCGTATGGGGACGAAGCCCGCGGTAAGGAAACCGCGGACAGTCGTAATAATTTAGATTCGGAAAGCCGATTGAGCGGACGCATCAACAACAAGCTAATCGATAATGTGTATTCGTGGCATGGCGTGCAACCATTGCACAGCGCAAAATCGGTCGACGAGAGTGAGCAATATTAAAAAGAATCATTCACTTTAATCGGAATTACGAGCATGCTAATAAAAATAATATATAATTTTCATGAGAACGTGCGGTTTTAAATAAATTCTCGAACGCGGGTGTTACATGAATATCCATAATTAAAAGTACGAAATGTGAAACTTTTTTTATTAAAACAAACCTACAAAAACCTTAAAAACGTTAAAAAGCGTAAAATATAATTTTGAATCAATACTTTTATGCATCTACAATCCTATTTTAATATTCTACACAAGGGATAGAATATTAATTTAATTTTAATTTTATATAAATTCTTTTAATTTTATATAAATTCTTAAATATTTTTAATTTTTAATTTTATATAAATTCTTAAATATTTTTAATTTTTAATTTTATATAAATTCTTAAATAAATTCTTTTTATTTTACTATGTTTCTAATAGTGCAGGGATAGAATGTCAATAATTCTATCTTGCTAAGAAACAGAGTATAAATTCCACTAAAAATATAGCAAATTTTTCAATTGTCCATTTTAATTCCTAAGATATAAATAGTATAGATGAAATAAAAGAGTATTTCCTGCAAAATGTCAATTTATTCTTTAGTTACAAAACTCTATAATAATTTTTAATATAAAAATCTCTACGGGTAATGATACTAAAAAACTTAACTGATTAAATCAATAGTTGTATCTTTTTCTTTTTATTTTCTCTCTACATTTATATTTGTTAATTATTTGACCAATTTGTCTCTTTTGCGTTATTTAACTTATAATTTAGTTTTAGAGAGATATATATTAGTTAGATAAGTTATATTACTTGTAATTATCATTAGAATATTAGATAGAATAGGATAGAATAGGATTGTAGATACACAAAAATATCGAGTCAAAATTATTTCACACATTTTGTTTTTTTTTTGAGGTTTTTAAAGATAGTTAATATTTGTTAAAAATTGTTTTATTTCGTACTCTTTAATTATTTGCCAAAATTTTCGGTAAAAAAAAGTTTGGTTAAGATCTGTTAAAAAATAAAAGTTTCGTCTTGTATCTCAAGATGCTCCTGGATTTTCGTGAAAGTAATGAAATTATCCAATTTCCAGATCGCCTGGACAAACTCAGGTAATGACACTGATCTAACAAGGAAAAGTAACAAAGAAACGAGGTAACTCTTGCAATTCCACTTCGATTCGGATACCCCTTCGATATTTGGTAGAGTTTGGGAAAATAAGGTATTATTTATCAGTGCAAACGTATTATTTATCAGTGCAAAAAATGTCTAGAAGATGAAATTGGACCTCGAAATCTGATTTGAATGAAACAAACACTGCAAAATACATTTTACGCAAGATTTTTTGTCGATGGCGGTAAATCACCGCCAAATGTTAAAAATTTTACAAAATATGCATCCTTCATCGAAAGAAGTGTTTTAGCATTTCTTTTATTCAAATCGGACAAAGATTTTAATAGGAAAACTATAAACTATAGCAAAATAAATCGACCACACTCTTTTTCATCCCTTTGACATGCTTTTTCACTGATAAAAAATTTTATTTTCCTACATTCTACAATCAAACCGAATGAAATCAAATCGATCAGAGTGGGACAGCAAGGTACCTTTCCTTGTGAGAACCATGTAGGTAATATATTGAACGAGTCACAGAGAGTTTCATCTCAATATTTCTCACAGTTACAAGGGAACGTACAAACAAGCAGACATACTTGAGAACTTCCTTTCTTGAAAGTCGGTTAAAGATGAACTTCGAACGTGCTGGCCGTTCAATGCTCGAGCCGGAAGAACGTTGGCGCGAGTCACGTCGCTCAGGGCGGCCGATGCGGCCGTTTAACGTTTATGCAAATGCCGCTCACTGCAGCTCGTTGCCAGCGAACACTTCATTGTCGGCGCGCAAAATATTACGTCACTACTGATAGAACAATCTACGTAGTTAGCAAAATGCGCGATACACGTCCCGCCGTGTTAACTTGTTGACAATCGCGACGTAATTGCAATGGACTTGGCATCGGGCCGTAATTTCGCTAGCCGCGCCTGATATCGCGTGTCCGCCGCAGACGATCGGTTTAGTTTAAGCGCACGGTAAAACGCACGGATAATATGCGCGGTGTCGGCTGACAAATGACAACCGACCGATAATGAATATGAACAAGAATTAGCCGGCCGTGTAACAATTTGTCAGTGCTGACGTTTTCATAGAGAGCCGATAATTAGCGTGTAACGCGATGCAATGCATTATGCGCTGTGTAATTGCACGCTTATTTTCTACGCGTAATGTGTTGCATTAACGTTAATAAATGATGCGCTGCATTTGTCGATCCGCGCGAGCCGAAATTTTCATAGATTGTTCGCGGATATTCGCGACAGCGCAATCATTCACGTAATGATCGCGAGGTGGTTTGAGACCCGCTGCGCGTTTACGCGTGCGTCACAGTTACGCGGCGAAAATTCAAAACGTCGCATCCGCAAACGAAAAGCGCAAGAGGCCCGCGAGAACGTCACACACGCGTAAGGGATCAGCCTCGCCGGCTCAATTACAACAAATATTTGCGATGTCTAACAAGCCCGCGCTGCGATAACCAGAGAGACTTCTTTCCAGTTTCTTTTTCCCGGAAGAAGCGCAAAAAGAAAAACGAAAAAGGATAGCGAAACTTCAACGGACTCGGGGACGCGTTTACTTTGAGTCCGGCAGTATCTCGCGGAATAAGGGAAAGACACGTCCGTTGGGGCCGCGCGCATGGATACACCACGACACTACGGTATACGTACGTGCAGTCCGACGCGAGAAGTTTGCGATAGCGCCGCGGGTTTACCGTCAAAGAATAGTTTACAGTCGCACGAACGAAAGATGGGCACGGCATACGTGGGCACGTAACGCTACCGTAAGGTTCTCACGGACATTGCTGCAACGGTGATGGTGGCAGCGGCGACGGTGGCGGCAGCAACAGCAACCGGGTCGAGCGAAAGGGGCACGAAGAATTCCTTGCACTCGGGGCATCCATGCGGAGAATTCCGGGCACGTAAATCTTAGCAAATCTTACGAACGGCTCTCTCTCTCTCTCTCTCTCTCTCTCTCTCTATCCTCTCCCCCCTCTCTTTCTTTCTCTCACTCTCTTGTGAGCCGCCATTCCGCTTCCAGAGGCCGAGAGCTCCTATACTTGTACCGTCCGCTTTGATTCACTCCGCGGT
The DNA here is from genome assembly GCF_010583005.1 of Odontomachus brunneus. Taxonomy (NCBI): domain Eukaryota; kingdom Metazoa; phylum Arthropoda; class Insecta; order Hymenoptera; family Formicidae; genus Odontomachus; species Odontomachus brunneus. The sequence continues at coordinate 2,140,034 of NW_022639471.1, forward strand.
CTTTTATTCCATATTTTTGACAAGGTCGGTAACAAAGAGATGAGGAGAGAGGAAAAGAGAGAGAGAGAGAGAGAGAGAGAGAGAGAGGGAGGAAGGGAAAAGAGTTGGAAGGAGAGGAAGCGCGGGTATCCCGCCCGAAAACCGCGAGATATTTCCTTTTAACCGCATTTCAAAGTCCCTTAGGCGAACACTCCGCCCGCACTCTACGGACTACGCTCTGTGTCGGGCTGCAGCTCGGCGTTTCAATCTTCGGGGTAAACACGCGAGAGAAAAACACGGGCTTTAATATCCAGCGGATCGCGATATCGACTGGACGTTTAAATGAAATGCAAATTTTTCCAACGCGAGCCCAGCACATGTTCGCACTTCACGCGCAAACAGCTCGCGTTCTGCTCGCGAATCGCGAATAAAAATTCGCGCCTCATACTGTAGACGCGTGTGAGACGTGCTTAGTGGCGCTCTCGTGCCTTCATTCAGTGAGCTTTTCACTCGATTGGAGATAAACATCCTATTATTGACATTCTCTTAATCATTGGCATGCTAGGAAAACACTTGCATTTTTTGCGACCAGCATTGCAATTAAATTTCGTGCTGGAACTCTATGTTTCCGAAAGACAACTTTGCAACTAAAACTGCGAAGAAATATCTCTGGTCGCAAGAAAAATCAAGTTTTTCTACATGGGGAAAATTTTGTAGTAAAATTAATGCAGAATTTTATAACCGAGGATCGACATTCTGGCAACAATCAATTATTCTTCCATTTTATATGTACTATTAACAAATTTGCTATATTTTTAGCAAAATTTATTATGTTACTTAGCAAGATAGACCTTACTGACAATCTGTTCCTCTAATATTACACTAGTAGAAAACATTTTATATTTGTATAAAAATTTTTGTGTTAAACTTTTAACATACTCGTGTGTTAATTTAACTTTCTGTGTTGAATTATTCACCATTTCATATTCACCATTTTGGAGTGTTAAAATAGAACAATTTAAGTATGTGAATTCTTGTGACATATTTTATGTAAAGTGTACAGATAAGTCGTGTTATTTGTTTATACATTTGCCTTAAATTAACACGAGCGAATAAACTAAAACACGTAAAATGTGCCAAATTTAACATAAATTTGTTTTTACAGTAGAAAATATTGAAAAAAGAATTTCTATGAAAGAAGAAACTATATTTTCTCTATGTAGAGTGTGTCAATAATTAAAAAGGATTGATAATGGACTGCCATTAATTAAACGTTTTGTGGATTCAGTTGGTATTCATCCTTTCTGAATGTTAACATGACACAATTTATATGTAAATTATATGAATTCATGTAACATATTTTAGTTCAATTATTTGTTTATATATTTGTTTTGTATTAAATTAACAAAAAAATCAGAGTAAATAATTGCATCACGCGAAATGTGTCAAATTAATTTTTTAATTAAACACAAAATATTTTTATGTATTGTAGAAAAATTGAAAAGAATTTTTGCCAAAAGAAAGATGTTACCAAGTCACAATTCTCCGTGTAGAAGAGAATACCAACAATGATTAAGGAGGATTAATAATCACGTTAATAATTACTGAGAGAAATTATTAAATAAGAAATTAACAAACGAATATTTCCAGTCAAAATACTGATGTCTTTTTGTATCTAATCAGGAAACATCAGATAAGAAATATCGGTTCATAATTTTTTTATCTGATGTTTATCTGATGAAATGTCATTAATTGGAAGTATTCTATTAAATTTAATCGGATATCCTGATTGGATATAAAAATTCATCGATATTTTGACCGAAAATATCTGTTTGTTAATTTTTTATCGGATATAATTTCTCAGTGTTAATAATTGAGTGTTTCACTTTATTCATTACGTCACGACAATCACGTTACTATGACACAATGGGTTACAAAACGGTTTAGACACAATGAAGTTGAAGTTTATACCAAATTGTCCAAATTAAGAGTCACTACCGACAGACTTGCGTAATAAGATAATCAAGAATAATAAGTAGTAGTAATAATAATAATAGTTAGTAAAATAATTACTCGGAGAACTCATCAGTGTCTAGTTACTCTGAAACTTGGACAGTTTGGTGAGTTCCCAACTTGGTGGCGTCTAAACCGTTTTGCAACCTTCTGTATACGGCGAAGAAGCGCGTATTCGCGCGACTTGACGAGGAACGTAAAGAAAGAACGCTTTTCGAATATTTCTCTGAAGCTTCTTATGAGGCCACTTTGAGCCACTCTAAAACGAATGCGACTTACATTTGGAGTTGCTACCGGCGGATACGCTGACGATTACGCGCTCGTACATAACCGGCGCGAAGGGATGCATAAAGCGCGTCGGCGAAACGAGGTGCTGCGCTCACTCTCAATACGAGCGAAACTTCTTAGGCTCGCCTGGAGTAACTGCGTGTGAATTTTTCGAGATGTAAAACATGCGCGTGAGCGCACCTCTCCGGCTCTCGAGTTACCAGTTTCCGGAGTTTCCTCATGGACGTTCCCAACGGGGGTGTGGCGGACGGGAGTCCGCCGAGTCGTTCTCTTCGCGCGAGAGATTCGGAACATTAAAAGTGACATCTCGCCGGTGCAGAGCCACGATAGAGAAGTGTGATAAGGGAGAAGCGCGCGGAATATAATATCGCGCGGATATCACGCCAACAATAACGGGGAACGTTATTTAGCGAGATAAAGCGCGACTAATACTAGGGTAATGCACGTCAACGATTTAACGCGCCAGGCAACAGCCCCTGTAATAGTGTCGGTCGCATATTTAGCGAGACATAAACGCGAGTGGTGGCTCCAAAAGCGCACTTGCACACTCTCCCCCGCAGATAACGTGCGCGCCGGGCCTGTTTCACGGGCGGCACTGGCGGCATGGTACAAGTCGCTATCGATCTTCGTGTCTAGGCCGTGGGGACGGTGGCACGGTAGAGGGATCCACGAGACGCCGTGGAGCTAAAGTTATTATTCGATAATGCTCGTTGCCGCTAATGAAACTGCACGTAAGACGAATACGCTAGTGCGACGCGCGCGTTCGCTCGCGCGTGGACGTGCTTCCATCCAGCACGCCGCACGGTGTACGTTATCGTGGCGTGACGCCCGCAAAAGGGATGGAATAGAAAGACAGGAGAGTGTGTGAGTGTTAGAGAGAGAGAGAGAGAGAGAGAAGGGGGAAGGAGAGGAGAATTCATCCCGGCAAGTCATAAACTCGGGTAACTTCGGCACGGTATCTTAGCCCGCAAATTGACCAAGAAGCTCCGGCTAATTTTCATGCCGGCGCGACGCGACGCGACGCGACCGGACTACTCCTTTCCGGCGCGGCTGCGAGCGGTCCGTGTAATCTCAGAGTCCTCGCTATCGCGTCGGCCAGTGTAAGTTAACGAATCGAGTCACTACGTGCCGTTAATATCCCAACGTAAACCATGGAACTAATTGCTTTTCGCCGAGGCGAATGGAATAGCGGGTAGCAGCCAGCCAGCCAGCCAGCGGTCGGCTCGGCGCGGCGCGGAACACGGCAGATTGGATATTGTGCCGGTTAAATTTAGACGCATAGACTACGTCGGGCTAATTTTAATATAATATTCCCTACAGCGGGATTTTAGCAGCTTCCACCCGATTGTTCAATCGACGGAGCTTAATGGAGCGTCAACGCTCGGACACTCTCCTCTTCTCTCTCTCTCTCTTTCTCTCTCTCTCTCTCTCTCTCTCTCTCTCTCTCTCTCTCTTTCTCTCTCTCTCTGTATAGGGGGAGGGGAGAGGGCGAGACTCCGTTAATAGTTCATACTGCGTAATTTATGCGCATACTGCGCACGGCAATAATTTACGTGGCGCGTAGTGCGCGTTTGAATGCCTATTATCAGCCGATCACCGCTACCCCCGCTTCTTCCACACGTCTCTTGCCGTTTTTCTTCTCGTCCTTTCTTTCTTTTCTTGCTCGCAATCGCGACCGCCGACACGCTTCAGATCGTGTGCTAACGTGTGGAAGAACGGGCGGATTCGCGATGCGCGTGTTGTTACGCCGATGTAGTTACGTGGCTCTTCCCGGCGCGTCTACGAAGTTCGGTTAATAACTTGGAACTTTCTCCGTTTCACGCTACCGTAATTCTCCATCCCCCTGAGCGTCGCGACGTAAAATTCCCACATACGGTTCGCCGCGACATGCGTTTGTCGCTTCACCTCGTTTACACGATATACCCTCGGCGATCTCGTGAATTCTGCGTTTCGAGCGAATCGAGATCTCGCTCTTGCTGAAATTTCCGAAAATCGATATTGTCAGTTGTATCGTGGAGATTAATAGAAAATAGGAATAATCAATGTGCGGGAGCTCGATATCATCATTTTACGCTACATCCGTAAACTGCTAAAGCTCCCGATGTGAATTGCAACCACATTTCGTGAAGATTTCAGCGCGTTCACGAAATTATTACCGATAGTGGAAACATACACGTATCAGATACACACATTTTGATAAATAATGCCGCGTTTCACCCGTGAGTGAACGTGCGGAGATTAATTTTACCCCGATAAACAAACGAACGTTTCTCCAAATCACGTTATATAAAGAGATGTTTTTTAAGAATAAACTTAATTCTTAAACTTTATTCTTTAAGAATAAACTTAAAGCTTGTCCAACTTATTCAACTTGTGCTATACATTTAAAAGTTATTATTTTATATTATACATTTATAAATTATTATTTTATATTTAAAACACACTTTAGTTTATGATTACTTATAGATAAAAATAAAAGATTTTATGTCAAGAATGCTTTGCGCGCGTAGCAATAAGAGCTAACCTAAAACAATATGCTTTATGCAAGTAACACCAAATTCGTCTTTCTCATTACAAGTTCCATTTTTCTTATTTCAACGCGCAAAAAATATAATTTCGCCCTTAGCGGAAGCATTTTACACATATGGCGTCAAGAGGATTCTTCTAAAATCAAGAAGGAAAAGATTCTAAAGAAAAGAACTTTTGTTCGCAAGGTGTTATTTCCTGTAATCTCGTATTTCTAGAGAAAACTTTTACCGGAAGTCTCTTCCTTCTTCTAATAAAATGGATTATTAACCCTTTGAAAAACCTTCAAAATTCTAATTCTAATAAAATATTCATTTCTAATAAAATGTCACATGTCTAAAATAATAATTTAAGAGATTATTCCTTTTAAAATTAATTTTTTTTATTTTCCTATTTTTATCTAAATCATGCACAAACTAAAGCAAATAATACGAGTGACAAAAAATCGGTAGAGTCCATCACTTTGCACAGGCTAAGTGATGGAGTTTCGTTGTAAGATCACTATGCATGAAGTTATGATTTGGTTCTAATAGGTTTTATTTCATGATGAAACCACTATACTCCAAAGAATTAATAGGAAATCTAATACTATTAAATATTATTGTAACTTTTTTTCTTTTCAAATCCAAGAAAGTATGTTTACTTGAGACAGAAAGCCCTTTAGAAGAAATTAAGAACAAAATTGTATTGCATTGTAGATAAGAGACGAAATTTCACTAACTTTAAAAATATTGCGCTGACGCTGAGGGAAAAAATATATGAGAAATAAAAAATGTTTATTCAGTGGTATTATTAATACTAGATTTACGAGACCCGTCAATTTGACGGGTTTCGGATTTCACGAGCAAAATTACAGAAATTATTTTCTAGCAATTTTTGTTGATATTTATTAATGAAATGATATGAATATATATCCAAATTATTCATTTACTCCTCAGACTTCTAATTTTAAAATTCTCTATATCGTATACATATTCCTTTGGATACCTGTCAAATTGTCCCGTAAATCTAATGTTAATATATCTATTAAATTGTTTTACAAATTGCACGCTCTACCTACCCATAACGGGTGTTCTACCAATTGTGGGACACTCTGTATAAATAAATATGTTATTAGTACCACGAATAAATATTTTTTATTTCCTAGATATTTTTTCCTCAGTGTATATATATATTTCATTTTTATTTTAAGAAAATATTCTTGAGGCTTATAAAAACGTTCCACTAAGGTTGAAATTATATTTCTCTCTTTGAGTATTAACCCCTAAACATCAGAAAGTTATGTAAACTCTAAACAAGAGTAAGTTTTACCCACATACATTTTCATCTACTCATAACTTCCGGAAAAATAACCAAAATTAAATCCCTTTTTTTAAATTGATGTAAAAAATACCGAGAAATATAAATATAAATCTATTAAATACTGTAAAAAATACGGAGGAATATAAATATAAATCTATTAATGCTCCTGCGATTCAATGAAGTTAAAAAAAAATACAGTAAAAAAAATACATGTTTTTAAAAACGATAATAAAACATTTAAAAAGTTGATCTGGATAAATTTTACACGCGTTTAAGGTTCTAGATTTATATTGCAATTCTAGACAAAATCATAAAGCTCATAACTTATTCTCGTAAGACTCGTACGACTTGTGAGTAGACGATTGATTCGTATGTTACGACTTTACTATTTTACGATTTACTCATATATTTGCTTAGAATTGCAGCATTAATATACCAAGAAGATTACGTTAGACAGAGACAGAGAGAGAGAGAGAGAGAGAGAGAGAGAGAGAGAGAGAGAGAAAATAACTTTTTTTCTCATGGTATTGAAGTTGCAAGATTGCGGCGTCAAGACTTCAACTGTCCTCCTCCGCGTCATCCTTTCATCACATTAAAGCAAACTTGGTAAATAGTGAGGGTAGTTTATTTAGAGAACCGTCAACGGGACCGCCCGTGGTTCGCAGTAATTACACAGATGTATTTGTCAGACTGCGCTAGGCCATAGCCCCTTGTACGTCTAACTATTTCAACAGTTACGATAGAGTATTCTTGGTAAACGTCACCGTCGGGGAGTAATTACAACTTTAATCTGTTAAGCCGCACAACACCACGAGGCGCCTACAATCAATGGCGGAGGAGAAGCTCGCGGAATCGCGCCTCGCCGCCCCAAACGGAAATTAAAATCTGCATCATTAATTTCGTCGAGACGCCAGTTCAACTGAGTGAGCCCGAGAGAGCACACACGTGGAAATTCTCGGCTCTCTGGACAATGGCATTGCGGAAGTGCGCGTTAAGCGCAATTTTCTCTGACGTTGTTCCGCTTGAAAAAGCGCTCAATGAGGGGCACAAACGTTTGCCGCGCAAAAATAAGTTAATAGCTTTCCGCTTTAATATGTTTGCGAAATAAATCACGTAAAGCGAAAAGACGCTGAGGCAAAAGGCTGACGAAACTAAATACTCCCATTTAGAGCGGCACTCGGTGGCCGTTGCCGCCGCTTTTGCTGCTTGCTCGCGGCTTACCGTAGCCAAAGAAACTCCGCGGTGAGAGAGATACAAGTATTATTCTCTCTGGAAACTGCATTTTCCGCGATTCAAGCATCATGAATGAAAAGCAGAAAGAATGGATCCGCTTCCATTTCAACGGGGAAAACGCGAGGGCGGCGGCCCGTTATACGGTCTTAAAGGGTGAAAAGGGGAAGGGTGAAGGAGAGAAAGGAAGAGAACAGAGAAAGAGAGAGAGAGAGAGAGAGAGAGAGAGAGAGAGAGAGAAAGAGACAGAGAATAGGAATGAGACAGGGGATGGAGAGAACGCGAAAGGCCGACGCAAAGCGACGCACCGACGACGCCGCAAAAATGGGCAAAGTTCTGAGAGAAGATGGGAAGCGAGAGAACGGAAATAGCGACGCGACGATGCCGGTCGGCTCGTTGCACCTTTTTTCTCACCTCCTCCTTCCCCTCCGTATGCTTTCACCTGCCTCCTTCTCACCCATCTTCTCACTCCTATTCCTCCTTTCGGCTCCAGAATCGAAGATTAAAGTCTTGCCGCGAGTGCAAACGTAATTACTTCGGCGCTCTTTCATCTTCGCTCTATCTGTCGCTTCGAGCAAACCCGCATTAACGTTGCCGCGGTCAGTCAGTGGGTCAACCTGCTCGCCCGAGGCTCGACGTGGCAGGAAATTTGTCAGAGCATATCCTAGGGCAGCTCCAAGGGCAGCCTGCCGAGCTAGTTTCACGGTTGCTCTACTAGAAACTCTCCTTATATATTTCTTAATGAAATCGGAATCCCAAACCGACTCGCAACGATCCCGCACTAACAATGCTAGGGCGTTCTCATTACGGACGTATGAAACTTTGCTTGTTATCCGCGCGTTATAAAAGCACCCCGTCGTTGCGCTTCGTTATTCGCCTACGTATTATCCTCCACGTCGAATAAAACAACTGTAACGATATGACGGAACTTCCTCACTGATCCGTCTGTCTATGAAGCTCGAAACGGATTGAGTCAATCTATGATAACCACACAAAATTTATTCTCTCTCTCTCTCTCTCCTCTTTCCTTCCTCTTTCTCTTCCTCTCTCTAAGCATTGGTCATTACATTAAACCACCCAATTATTGGCGTCCATCCCTCTTAGTCAATAGCATTCTGGAAAAACTTGGTTTTTATCGCGACCAACAGCATCGGTTTACATTTCTTTTGAAATCATAGAGTGTAGGCAAGAAGCTTAAGACTTCTGGGTATTCGTCGCGGCTGTGTTGGATTGTGACGTCAGAAGCGAGAAGCGACACGTTGAAAATTCTTACGTGTTATTTCCAAATAGAAAAATATTTGTATGAAAGAACGCTTCAAATCGCTTGAGCATACTTGTAAAATTCTCCGAAAAGTCTGCTTTTCCCTTGATAGTCAATAAATAACCGCAAAATGAACGCGGCAAAATCATGAGGAAAAGTAGGTCAAAGAAGAAGATTGCTTGTCACGTTGATTTTAAAGTTTAGTGACTGTCAAGGAAAAAGGATAGTTTCAGCATTTTAAAAATACACTTAAGCGATCATAAGTGTTCTTTCATAGAAATATTTTTTTTATTTGAGGAGAGGGGAGAAATAGCATGCAAGAATTTTGGACATGCATTTTTTCGCTTCTGTACTACACTTAATAACTGAACCACAAATTATAAACATAAAGTATTTCAGTGAATTATAGATTGTATTTCAGCGAGAATATCTCCAACGCCTAAGGAGGGCGCCAATTATCGTGTGGTTTATTCTGCTTGCCGGAACTTTTCTCATTTCTCGTGACTTTGTGTACTCAACGCTCCCACGATTGTCCATTATTTTTGCAAACGCGCGCTTCAGCTTCGTCATTGAATCGACGCTGGATGTCTTCTCCTGAAAGCGATGTCCCGCGATAAAAGCGTCGGCGTCGATGCCACTTGGCGAACAAGGCGCGCTCATCTCCTGAAAGTCTCGTAAACGCATCGTTGTATTTTCGCGGACGGGGATGCAGTTCGGACGACGCGAGTGGGAGACAGTTTGCGGTGGGTACGGGGATGGCTGGGCGAATATACCCGTTCGCCTCTGCGAGCGTAGTCGTAACAGAAACGAGAGTGCCACTTAAATCGTGTCTTCCCTTTCTTTCCTACTTCCACCCACCATTTCCCACGGACATGTCTGTGCGGTGGGCGCGCACGCGATACGCTCTTCCCCATTCAATGCGCGCCGTTGTTCCGGTTACACACGCGCGAGAGAAAATCCCGCCGCATCCCGGTGATGGCAGGCGCGCGCCCGGTTGCCGAGGGAAATACAATGAGAAAATCCGCTTCCGATTTCGCGGGCGATATCGAGACGACGGGAGACCCGAGATCGTCGATTGCTCTCGGGACGGCTCCATGCGATCCCCTTTAAAGAGATGCTCTTGGAATTGGGTGATGCGCTCACCGCGAAGCGAAAGAGACCTATCAATTGCCGGGACTGCGTCTCTTAGTATCGTCGCGATCATCACATTCGCAGAAATTCGTCCGACGCGCATTCTGCGCTCCAAAAGTAGGAAACTACCCAGCAAAAACTGATCATTAGTCAGAAACTGGCCAGGATTTATTGGACAGTAATTATCCAGAAACTGGACAGGGAAATATCGACACCAATGTTTCTTGGTTAATTGCTGGCTAGAATACTAAGGATGATGAGTAAAATGAGCTTAAAAGGTGTAATGCAAATAGTTATACAAATAGTTATACAAATAGTTTTATGTTTTTAGACAACTGAATATGATAGTAGCACCTTATTATTCGTCTCAATCATATCCTATTGTCCTTTGATTTTTGTCGAGATTTTGCTCAGATTCTTATATTGGGCGACCACCCCCATTATAGACCAAGCGCGCCCCGTCGTCCAGTATTGGTACTCCGTTTCTCTGATGGAACTTTATTTTCACTGACCGCGCAGCAACGTGCGGGGACACCCCCGCGGGACGTTGCTGATAAAAATATACCAGCTACGTGCCAACGACCGCTGCGAGCCGCAAAATTGTCGCACCGTTCTCTCTTCCCCTCTCTCTCTTTCTCTCTCTTTCTCGAAATTTCATTTCGCACAAATTAGCCGTTTATTTTTAATTAAAAACATCACGAAAACGCGCGATTCTGCGGCGTCGACCCAATTTCGCGACGCTGGCGAGCTAATTTGATGCAAATTGCGTCATAAGTTACGTCAGTGCCTAAATAGATCGTAACGTCGAACGCGTAACGTCCAATTAACGAACTCGACTTTCAGGATTTAATGCATAATCCATCGTATGTGTGAAAGGCGTCCGTAACGCGCCGCGTTATCGTTCCGATTAACAAAACATCGCGATATTCCGCGTCCCTCATTACTGACTGGGCGTTTGTAGCTCGGCACGCGTTTAGCGATAAACGGTGTAACAGTGCATCGCTTTCCCGCATTAAGCGGATTAAATTGTCAAAACCAGGTGATATCCCGATCAAAGGGCGATCTCGCGGATGCGACCTCTTGTGCTGCTCGCGAGTGCGATATGCGCAAAGCGCATGAAAAATACGCGCCGGTGAATCGCGGCGCACACCCGCAAGGAATGACGACGAATTTACGGACGTGGTGTCTCGTAACTTCCGACGCGCGGTTATCCCAGGTATGCGGCCGTATGTGAGCGCATACGAGGGAGATCCTATCGTTTCAATTAGCGAAACAACGTAGAAGCGTCCGTGCGATGCGCGCGACCCGAGGCGAGTCGGGCGTACGTCCTTTATTCTCGATATCGAATCTGCCATCAAACGACATCCGTTCGACGCAATCGCGCCGTTCGCGACCGGAAGCGCTGCACCGCGGCCGGGATGGAGGGAAAAAACCGCGCCTCGTTGCGTCTAATGAAATGCTCCGCGCGCGCCGAGCGAGACGGCGGGCGAGGCGGGAGAGAACGCAAATGGAGCGGGACGTAGACACGTGTCCCGAATGTACATGATACCGATACCGCCGTCTCTTCGCCAACGAGAGGGTGCGACAGAGAGGATGAGTCTCATCCATCACGCGGAACGGCGGGACGTGAGAACTCACACGGGAACCACGAGCTGCGGTGTCGTCGTCGTCGTGCAACCCCTTTTCGGCGTTTTGCTCCAGATCCTGGAACGGAGTCGAGATGACGGCGATGGTAAGGGCGGCGCAGCGGCGGCGGCGGCGGCGATATGGAAGACGAAGCCGGAGGGTGAAAGCGACCAGCCGAGCATCCCAGCATTCGATGCATCCCATTATGGAAATGCGACCTCTCGCGGCTCTTGAAAATTATGTTGATGTTATGCCACATCCCTTCGTGCCGCCGCCGCTGCGCGGTCCTTACCCCGTCCTGCGTGACTCTCTGACCCCTGACAAGTCTCGTCGAGATGTCGCGGACGACTCTCGCTGGATCCCACCCCTGCGGTTTATCTCGAATCCATAAAATACAATTATCCGTTTTTTCAACCGTCTTCTCTAGAGTTGCTCAAGTATGAGTTTTTCAAATCAGAGTTGAGACACCGTCTGCCATTTGTAGGGAAATAAGTGAAAAAGAAAAGCTGCTTCGTCATTTCGGTCTTGAAACTTATCTGTTACTTCTTTCTAAGTTTCTCTCTCACTTCTACTCACGTCATTTCTAAAAATAGCAGACAGATACAAACCAATCAACAATCGTCATATTTTGCCCTATCTTCGGTCAGAGGAACTCAAGTAAGAGTTAGAGAATATCGTCTGCCATGTATAGAAAAAAATAAGTGAATGAGTGAGAGAAAAGCTGCAATATTTCATCATTTCAGTCTTAAAGCTTCTCTCTCAGTCCTGTTCGCTTCTTCCCTATCAATGGCGAGCAGAGTCCAATCAGGAATCATCGCGCGGTCCTAACTCTTACTTGAATTCTATTCTTGTCTGTCCATCCGTCGTCGTAATCTTCTTGCTTTCCCTCTATCTGTCCCTTTGTCGCGTCCCGTGTCTTCATCCCGCACCATCCTTTCTTACGAGACCACTCGACGGAATCCGACCTACGCTATCTGGACGCTATCCGTCGCCCTCCCGTCGCCATCGTGCCGTGTCGTACTGTGTCGCGTCGCACGGAGTTGTTCCGCGTCGTTCCTCGAGCGTGATGCTTGCGCTACTCGAGTGCCGCTCTTAAACGGAATTATAGCCAGGAGTGGTACTACGACGCGTTTGCACACACGAGTCCGAGGAGAGGAATGAAATACGACGGTGAGATGCGAGGCGGCGCGGTCGCCTCCTCGCCGAGGAAGCGAAGACGGGAAGGTCGAAGAGTGGCTCCCATCCCCCTGTCCCTGCCCATTCCACCGCGGGAATTCCCTGTCAGGATAGCTACGGAGGATCCACGAGGAGCAATGGCGGCCGTGCATCATCCGTACGAAAGGACCCAGGACATTATTCGTCTGGCCGACGTTCTCAAAGTGGTTTTGTCAAGACACGTCGATGAAAACGAATGGCGCTTTTCGCCGGTTTCACTCAGTCTTCCGCGAGTGGGATCTCGCCATTTCTCAACGACTAAGAATCCCAGCCGCTATCTCAGTCGCGACAAATAGTCCCGTTCGCGATTTGGTACTGCGGTTTAGTGCTGTTCAAGAGTATCGCGATTACGTCGCGGCGAACACGCGTCGCCCTCACTTGAGGGTGCATCGCCCATATCTCAAAGATAATGAAAATATTTTTAGAACATCAGATATTAATCTATATTACATCTAAAAGTCACAGACAATTTATGATTCAAAGTCTGGATCAGAAGTTAGTCTACTTTCAAGAGTAAGCCCAGTAAACATGATGGTAAAAAAGTTGGTCTTGATAAATTTCACTCATGTTTATGGTTCTAGGGTCAAATTCAAAATATGCAAAGTTACATAGTCGTTTAGAGACAAAAGTTTAAGGGGATCAGAAATAACATAAAATAAAGTAGATAAACTACAAAAATATAATATTACAGTGAAAATATATTGTCATTTAACCGTGTTGTGTATATGTCGTACGTTGTTTATATGGAAAATAGAGAAATTAGCGTATTTCTAATTTCCAGCGACTTTCAGCAGAGACTATATAGGCGATACATTCTAAAGGTTCATTCGCACGCGCGTTACCTCGGTGCCTGACGCGAAAATATCAACTCGAAACGAGAAAACTCATCCCGCACTTTTTTCACATTCTTCGTCTCCCCCTCTCTCTCCTCGCGGATTTGCCCGCGAAAAGGTAGAATGACGGAAAATATGCGATGCCATTCTACTCGGACGCGACATGGACGCCGTAAATTTCCGTCGCGCAAGAACACATTCTGCACACGTCACGGCCGCGCACAAAGAAACGTGGCTGTAGAGCGCGCACGAAATAAATATTTAATAATGCACGCTCCAGGAGCGCACTCAGCCGTCCAAGATGCGTGCCTGCATGTTTTGCATTCGCCTTTATGACCCGAAGTGGAATGGATCAGTCGACAAAGCCGTTCGTTCCACCGTAACTGCTGCTTCAACGAGTGTGTGTATGTGTGAGAGAGAGAGAGAGAGAGAGAGAGAGAGAGAGAGAGAGAGAGAGAGAGAAGAGACGTTGATAATATATAGCTCCATTTGTGAAAGGGCGTCTACCGCGCGGTTTATTAACGCTTCTTCGAGACCGTTAGCTGTGTAATCGATAGGGTATATTACACGGAAACCAGGCCGGCACATCAATTTATAACGCACGCTGCGATGTTACATATTCATCTTCGTGCGCGCGCGCGCACGTGCAAATAAATATCGTTTTTCTGCGCGACGGAGGAAAAAGGCGCAAACGAATTTCGGAACGAATATCGGCGCATTAAATTCTACATTTGGCGAAAACTGCTCTCGCGGACTCGCGCGTAAGCGAGCACACGCTCAGAATCGTACGATATGTTGCGTAATAGAAGAGATATTAATATGTAATTTGATAATATTGACTTATTCATATATTTCCGCGCAGCATTCGCGTTGCGAAACGCGTGGGCGGCATTAGCGCGCGCAGCCCGCGCGCGCGATATGTATATTTGTAAATCCGTATTTTTCGAAGCGCTCTCATTCGATAAATAAAGGTAATAAAAGGCGGCCCACGCGCGCACCCACCTCGCGTTGTATGTTTCGCGCGACTCGATCCTACGTGATGATTAAAACACAAGCGCGGGAAAGTATAATAACAGACATTTTATTCGCGCCGAGCGTATTCGTATTTATTAATTGGGAGTTACTCCTATTCGCGGATGAAGTGCGGGTAAATAACAGCGCGCCGTTGACGAAAAAAAAAAAAAAGAAAAAAGAAAAATGGCAGAGGGACAGTCCGTCGGCAATAAACGCGCGCAATTGGACTTCAAAAGCTATTGTAAAAGCCGGATACTCTTCGTTTGCCTATCGACTGTCGCTTTTTGTAACGGTCATGCATCTCCGCCTGGGGTTATTCGCGCACATTGCAGCAGATTGTGCGTGCGCGCCCACGCACGCGCACACACTTACAGCGTGATTACCCCAAAATTAATCGACATATCGCAACGTGTTATTTGCGCATCGATATATCGCGGCGATATATATTATTTGAAACGGCGCGGAACTTTTTTTCCTCGCGTTAAGAGATTGGTCGCGACAAGATTCGTGTGTCGAGCGGAGAGAGCGCATAAATGCTGAAAAATCCATCGGCCGTCACGCAGCGCGATGAAAGCGAGCTCTCGTGGGCAAGCGTATCGCACTTCCGGGGGGAAATCCGCGTGCAATCGCGTGGAATCCGCCCGCTCTTTCGGCGCAGAACTTTCATGCACCTTTGGGGGATGAAAATCTTAACACTTTTTAAAGGAGAAAGATCGAGTACGTGTCTGCGAATTTATTCGGGGCTTAGATCGAGTTCTCTCTCTCTCTCTCTCTCTCTCTCTCTCTCTCTCTCTCTC
>NW_022639471.1:2155925-2163817 GCF_010583005.1 Odontomachus brunneus
TCTCTCTCTCTCTCTCTCTCTCTCTCTCTCTCTCTCTCTCTCTCTCTCTCTCTCTCTCTCTCTCTCTCTCTCTCTCTAGGTACCGGAAACTGTTTCGCACCGGGAGCTATTCCGGCTTCTCTAAGATTTCGTGAGGGAGAAATTTTCCCGGGGTGGTCCCACACGTTGAGTAAAAATACGTGTGCAACGTCACGAGCGCGAATAAACCGGCGTTCCTTTAAATCGCGCGAGATACGAACGCAAACCTCCACGTCGATCGAGGAGGAGCCCCGCGATCGTAATATTCCAGTCGCTCGTGCTACGAAAATTGACGTGATTTAGGAGATTGCCACATTGTACGTACAATATTTGTAAAAAGGTTTATCTCGCGAAGAGAGTACACTTCAACTTCGGGATATAACGCTGCCGACAGTGAGAAGAAAGAAAGCCTCAACACGGTCGTGCGCGTAGCCTTAACAAGATGAGACGTGGAAATAAAGGATGCGTGAAATGGAAACAAACGTGCACATCGCGATGCATTTTTTTATTTCTCGGAGAAGATCCCCTTCCTTCTCTTTTTCTTTATCTTCCTCTTTTCTTTTCTCATAACATAGTGTAAACTTTAAAAGCCAATTAAACCCCAGAATGTTAATAAACTCTGCTTCACTCTACTCTATTCTCCTTAAAAAGTGCAAACGAATTCATCGAGTAATAATATAAAGGGTACGTGTGTGTATCTCTCTATTTTCAGGTACGTTTAATTGAACGAGGATCTCAAATATAAATTTCCTCGATGCTTTTAGATAAAACATACGGGTTAATAAAACTTGGTGCACGTGAAGCAGAGATCACCGGTCTCTGTCGTATTTTTAATTGAGCGGGGCTGTAAGCGGCCTCGAAATGGCGCTCTATCCCTCGAGCTATGCGCAGTATTTTTGAAATTGAGTTTAAAAATGTTCGGCGCGGCCCCGTTGTTTACACGTCGCGGACGCGAGTAAATAAACTGCAATAGTCGCGTGGAGTTTTCGGGCAAGGTCCGCGACACGAGACACGTATCTCTTCCGTGAAACGGGCGAAAAGCTGCCAAGAGGTCTCCGTCGCCGGCTACCGGGCGATGTGGCACCGACACGTAACTACGCCCTGCTGAGGAGCGAGAGGGAGGGCAGGAGCGAACGGGGGCAAGAGAAATGCGGCCGAGAGGTATATAATTTTTCCCTCGACGATGCTAAAATGAAATAGGGAAAGGGAGTGGGCGAGCGAGCGAGCGGGAAGATGGCGGTACGATGAAACCGGGAGAAACGGCGGGAGAAAATCGAGAGAAACGTAGCAAACGGGAAAAATGTGGCAGAGAAAACAGGAAAAGAGAGTACGAGCGAGAGCGAAAGAGAGAGAGAGACAGAGAAAGAGAGAAAGAGAGAGAACGGAAGTGCGAGTCGTGTGGAAGAGAGAATACGACGTCGGGAGAAAAGAAGGGGAGAGAGGGCGAGGGAGACGTCATGGATAAAATTAAAAACGGCCAGCTGCGAGGGAACTGGCCTTCTCATGCGGTCGGCGATATTCAAAATCAGCGGGAGCGCGTTATTAAATCCGATATTTCCGGGGTTACAAACACACATGTGAAGTTTCTCGCCGATCTGCTTGTTTCCCGAATGCAGGGGAGATTTGTGACGTGTCGACGGATGGGCAGGGGTGTTGCGCGCATAAGTAAAAAATTACTGAATACACTGGTATAACAGATCACGAGAATAACAATTGGCTATCGGGTTCACGTACGGCAGGACGATTCGCTCATTATGCAATTCGAGATTAAAACACCGTAGTAACCATCGTTACCCACAAATATACTATGAATTCGACATGCACAAGTTCGATATAGCGTGGAGCGCCCTATCGTTCTCCTCGCGTAAATTGTAATCAAACGATGTTAATTTCATTGTTTCGCGTAAAACAAACGTGCATAATTAGCGTGTGGCGTGGCGTTTTCTCTGGCAGTGCAAGATGCGCGTAATTCAGCGAACGCGCGGACCGAAAACGCGGAGAATCATTTATCCGCAGTATTACGCGAAATCATAGTCGCAAATTAGCGAGACTGACTTCCCGGCTGGTTTCAGCCGGCGCTTCAATTTCCGAATAGCGCGCTGCGGCACGCGAGCGCGAGATTAAATATAAAACTTTAAGCAATTTAACGTGACACACGCGAGCGGATTAGGCTCGTGGCAACCACCAAATGCACAGAAGAAAATCCGCCCGCCCGCCCGCCCGACCTGTCTGCCCTGCCTGCTTACTGACTGACTTGCCTGTTTGCTTGCCTGCATGCCTGCCCGCCTGCGCTTGCATATAATTAAAACATGCTTAGCTGCGGTTACATCTGCATGCGCGCCGAGCGAAACGGGCCGCTCTCGTCCTGCCTCAGAATTTTCCTGACGCGGTCATAGCCGTGTCGCGCCCTTCTCTCCGCGCGCGCGTAGGAGATATAAAGGCTCGGGACCGGCAAAAATAGACGAGAAAATTATGCTGTGGCGCGTACCGCGCAGTGCGTAAATAATAACATCGCGAGAGAGAGGAGAAAGAGGAACAGGGGAGAGAGAGAGAAAGAGAGAAGCGAGGAGGAAGAGGAGAAGGTGGGAGTGGAGGAGCGAAAGAAGGCGGAGTGGTTCACCGTCGATTTATCCGCAAGCCACAAGTACGAAAAAGAGAAGAAAAGGGGGGGAAGAGAGGAAGAGACAGACAGAAAAACAGAGAGAGAGAGAGAGAGAGAGAGAGAGAGAGAGAGAGAGAGAAAGAGAAAAAAGGCAAGATAGCTGTATGCGTTACAGAGGGCGAAGGGGAGGGCCGCTACGTGAATCACGCGAATAACGCTGAATAACGACTGGGGTGGGCACGGTTAGTGCATTTTTTAGCATTTGCATGCATTAAGCAGATACGAAGATTAAATGCCGACAAGGAATTCGCTTGTTGGTTCGCGGTGCACGATAATGCGGGTGCGGTTCCTCGCAAGAGTGCGCAATCTGCTATCCTTTTAATTAGAAGATATTGTTTATACGCATGGTTTGGTTATTACCCATTGCGTGCTTCGTGCACCGTTCTCTTTTCTTTCCTCCTTCTCTCTCTTTCTCTTTCTCCTCCCGTACGCTCTAATTATTCTCGTGGATTACGTCTAGATATCAACTGCGCAATACTGTGCTATGAAACTTGCTACGTGAAATTAAAATGAATGAATCGCTTCGATTCATTGCCGTTAGAATAACATTCGCGTGTCACTGTCCAACAAATAACGTATAAAGCTTTATATTAAAATGTTCACTATATATTTTCGCTCTTCAGCTACTACACACAGAAAAATGCATACTGTATTTAAATAAATGTTACTTGTTTCAAACATTTTATATATCCTCCATCCAACAAGTTTATATATCCTCCAATCTATGTTTTTCGTAAGTTCATTACAAACATTAAATTTACATCAAACACGCTCTAAATCCTAGCGAGTTCAGTATTTCAATCACGAATATTAAATGTGAAAATAAAACTTTGGCTTGCTCACTACACAGAATCAAGTCAACTTTTTCTTGGACGGAGTTTTATAATATTCCTGCAAAGAGAATAAATTCTCTTCTTTTGAATACATGATAATAAACTTTCCTCAAGAAGTATACTTTAAGACTATTATCACGAAAATATTCTTCGCCGTGAATACTTCCGTTACTTAAAGGAAGGAAATGCAAACCGAGCACTCGCTCTTCTCAGCAGTGTAGAACGACATCTTTTCTGCGTGTAGACAGAAGTCTACATAACTGTCCAATTGCTCGAGGGCTGCATGAAATTTCTACTAAGATATCAACGAGACTTCCACGGGACGAATAACATCGATGTGTCGGGCGACGGTTCGGTCGGAGAAAAACTGTCGGATTGAAACGAGGATGTTTTATGTGCGACCTATAAGTCCGTAGTGCCTATCTCGATCCACACGACGGGTAGCTTGTATGTCCCGGCGGTGTTATCGGCATATCCCGCAGGTGCACGCTGCGACTCGCTCGCGATACGCGAAGGATGCACTCAGGAGGTTCACGAGGAAACAAATGCCGTCCCACTTTACGCTGATGGATTCCCGCGAAATCGCCGCATGGAGCACCGGGTGAGGCGGAAAAAGCATTTCTGGGTTTCCCTCAATTATATTTGAGTTGCCCTCGAGCGAAAGAAATTTCATCGATATCGAGCGCCAACCGACGAAGATATTATTTTATCGACTCCCTAATTACTTTCCGACGGCGGGGGCACAAATATTTAACGAGCTCGCCGTCGGCCGGTTAATATTTACTCGATGCGGCGCAGAAACGTACGCACACTCGCGCCGGGGGAGATGCGCGCAACGAACACGTGCTCGCGAAAATGACATTAAGGTAATGGTCCTAATTATGAATCGTTCAAGATTAGAGCGACTTTCAAGCGTTTTCATCAATTTATCGATCAAACATAAAAACGTCGATACCAATATAAATAACTGGCAATGTAGTTAAAAACAAAATTATCAGACCTTAATTTATTCTGAATTGTAAAAAAAAAATAATTAGGAACTATTTACACGTAAGTCCCAATTATAGGTTAGCAAACGCATATAACGCGCTCGCATATAATGGTACGACATATATTTAATATTATATTAGTAATATCCATACATATTCACATTTTTTTAGTCTATATAATATAAATAGTTTATATAGAATAAGATTATAAAATAAAATTTTATTTTTAACGGGGTTGATTCATCCCCTACAATTGACAGAAAATCTTACATAAAATACATCTTGCATCTCTCATTGAATGAGGTATTTTGCCATTTGTTTCATTCAAATCAGATTTTTATAGGCTTCTATAGGAAACTGCATAATAAGTCGATTAAATTCTCCACTTCAGAAGCCGATTTCACCCTCTAGACATGTTTCTCTGCTATCTTATTTTTCCATACCAAAGAGGTATCTGGTAATTGAATAGCCGTGTAACGGCTTATACGACATTTTTATTTTAATAATGTTCACATTCATATTATTTTAGTCTATACAGAATTATAGTTTAAATAGAATAAGTGTACGTAATACAACCTACTCTACAGAGGCAGTTTTATAAATCTAAAGAGTCGGTGAAGCAACTGATATTCTCCGGATTTTTTCTTAAATATTAAAAACGTTCGTGAATGTAACCTTAGAATATAATTGCAAAAGAACTAACAAGGAAGGGTACTTTGTTGTCTCCGATTTGGATACTCCTTTGTTATGTTGTAGAAAGTATGGAAAAATAAGATGGCAGAGAAACATGTCCTGGGGATGAAATCGAACTCCGAAGTTGGAGGTTGTAATCGGCTTATTTTGCAGCTTCCTATAAAAGCCGTTGTCCGATTTAAATGAAACTAACATCAAGGTATTTATTTCAATAAAGGATGCAAGATATATTTTCTGCGAGATTTTCTATCAGTTGTATGCGAGTAAACCACTTCCTTCAAACAATAAAAATTTGGTAAAAATTACACAACAATATCTGGAAATTGCCCGATTATATATAATATAAAATAGTACTTTCTCAATATGAAAGAGATACAAGATATATTTTAAATTATATATGAACTAAATTATATATAAAACTCCTTTATATTATTCAAGTAACTAACAAAGATACTAAAGCTTTTTTTTTTTTTAATATTACATACGTGTAATATTCAAAAAAAAAGATAACACTACTACATCCGTGTTTGCTTCTCATAAGCCTTAGTATCTTTGTTGGTTATTTGAAAGATATATTTTGTACAAGAGAATTGTAATTACAAACAAATCAGTTGCTTCATATAGGAGCGGTTTCTATAGGAACCTGCAAAATAAATTACACCCCCAACTTCAGACCCCAATTTTACCCCTAGACAAATTTTTCCATCAATAAGAAAAAATATATATGTAATATTTTTCCATACTGTACAATATATCAAAGGAATATCCAAGAGAGAGAAAGAGAGAGAGAGAGAGAGAGAGAGAGAGAGAGAGAGAATCGGAGTGAGACAGCAAGATACACTTTCTTGTAAGGAATATCAAAAAATTGATTTCATATTATAATGTGTACTCTTTTGATACATTAATAAACCAAGTTTGAGCCAAAATTGGGATTCCACCCATAACTATGACAGTCCTCTTATCTTCCCCGTAAATATCCACAGCAAGTACCGGCGAACCCTCTAGGTCGGAGGTCAGATACCCGATTACACGTGCCATTAAACAAAAAGTGTCGGGACTTAAGGAAGTTGAATTTTAACGGCCTGGAAATGAGTTTTTGAAGTAATCCGAAAGAGCTATAATTACGGTGATGCATAACGCCTCGCGACTCTTTGCGATCCGCCACGATCGTCGACTGGCTGAACACCGTGGCCGAACAGCGTGGCAGGGCAAAAAGAGTCGCGGCGGCAGACAACTCGTCTCGCGGCTCTCGGAGCAGCATAAATCGTAATTATAAACGGATAAATTCCGGCCGTCATGTTTGCTCACTAATTGCGGGCATGGAAGTTTAATCGTCCGATAAAATTTACATTTTTACGAGCGTCGCGCCGCGGCCCGTAGCAAAACCAGCCGGGGCTTTCAAATCGGCCACGGCGAAAAGCCCCAAGTGCCGTCCACCGGCGCCCGGTCGGTTCGTTTACCCCGGCGCTTTATCAAGCAAAGTAACGAGTGAACAATTACGCGTGTGCTCACGCAGTCCGGGAATCAGCCACCGAGACGTACGCGAGATAAAATGAAGCATGGAATTTCGTTATTTCCTTCCCACTCGCGCGCCCACACGGTTGAACACACGTCACGGGCGCGCGGCAAACAACGAGAACCAAAAAATGCCGGAACTGTGAGCACGATGTATCGAAAGCCACGAGAGCACGCGGGCGTTTCTCCGAATCAACCGAACTAACGCCGTAACGAAGTTAAGATCCGAATGCATACTCGTCACGGGGGATGAAATAGTGCGCAGTTGGATGTAAAACGGTTTTCCGGGTCAAACCCGTGTAACCGGCAAAGCTCCGTACACCGTCGGCATTCATTATTTGTCTGACACGCGTATCCATCGCGTATCATTCTCGGCGGTATAATCCCTGGAATAACAACCCTCGGTAGAATTTCGAAAGGCTCTCTCTCGCTCCCTCTGACTCGCGCGCACGCGCACGGTGACGGTCGGGAATTCGCAGGAAAAACGATGAACAAATAGCCCGGTTGATTTGCCTAAGTGCGCTTTCCTCTCTGACATTCAGGGGTAATCTGTGATTCTACGACATTATCCTAATCCCCGTGTCTCGCATTTACCGCGAAATTAAGCGGCTCGCATTTACGACAGGCCGTTGCTACAATGCACATAGCCGCAGACTCTGACTGACACGCTCTCGCAGCAACGCCCCCGTCGTTGTTCGCGCGCGTTTCCTTCGTCCTAACCGTATATCTTTCGCGCAGGCTGTGCCTGCATGACGAAGACGTTCGTTTGCGGGACGAACCGCGCGAATCGACAAATCTTAATCAGCTGGTTGACGGGACGAAACGTTGGTGGTGAACACTCGCTCGGCAACGGCATGCGCTTCAGGTCCACCAAATAATTGGACCACGACGACCTTAAGACGTACGTTTCCGTCTCATCAGCCACAACCGAGTGACCCACAAAACAACAAAAACTAGTCGCTCTTCTACGCGGCAGGGAGGGACACGTCCGCCTCCGCAAGAAACCCTCGCTTCGCGACAATACCGTCATCACCACCTCCGCTATCGTAAAACCTTACATAGTAGCTCCGTAGCTGCAGGCGTTTCGCGACGTCGAGATAGATAAATAGAGAGCGAACAGTAGAGAGAGAGAGAGAGAGAGAGAGAGAGAGAGAGAGAGAGAGAGAGAGAGAGAGAGAGAGA
>NW_022639471.1:2164664-2164749 GCF_010583005.1 Odontomachus brunneus
GAGAGAGAGAGAGAGAGAGAGAGAGAGAGAGAGAGAGAGATGGATGAAGGGAGGGAAAGATGGAGAGAGAAGGAGAGGGAGAGAG
>NW_022639471.1:2165091-2226334 GCF_010583005.1 Odontomachus brunneus
GAGAGAGAGAGAGAGAGAGAGAGAGAGAGAGAGAGAGAGAGATGGATGAAGGGAGGGAAAGATAGAGAGAGAAGGAGAGGGAGAGAGAGAGAGATTGATAAAGTGGTAGGTCGGGGTAGACGCGCGGTCTCACGGACGGCAATGAGGGGCAGAAGAGAAGGACGCAGAAGGATCACGAAGCGCGCTACGACACGAGAGAGACAGAGAGAGAGAGCTGTCGCGAACGTGCTCGTAACTAAGCGCACTATTTCGAGCAATCCCGTTAGTTAGTAGGAGCATCACGTCGGGGGATTTATCTTGGACTGTGGACTGTGGACGGCTTAAGTGGGTGAGGCTTCGCGTGCTCTTCCCTACGTCCCCTCGCGCGACGGGACCATCTTCGTCCTTCTATTCCTCTCAACTCTCACCCTGGCCTTAATCACACGTAGCGAGGCATTCACGCGAAGAAGACGTGGCTGAAAGGCAGCTCCGGGCTTTCGTTCGCGACACTCACGAGAACAGCCAGTTCTATGTTCGACGTGCATCCACGGAGCTGTCGTCGTCTTTCACCACCTCCTCGTCCTGTCCGTATCTCTCACCCCGGACGCGACTATATTCGTACATATGTATCCGGCCGCTGTATCCTCGAGGGTTGCCGGCGTCGTTTCGAGGCCACGTAGGGGATTCCGTCTTGTAAATCTGTTATTTTGGCGGATGTGTAAAAGGAGATTTTGGCGCGCCGATAACACTCGGATGGCTTTGGAACCTCTTGTTCTCGCGACAACGTCAGTACGCTCAAAGATACAACGCGAGAATGT
Source organism: Odontomachus brunneus (assembly GCF_010583005.1). Taxonomy (NCBI): domain Eukaryota; kingdom Metazoa; phylum Arthropoda; class Insecta; order Hymenoptera; family Formicidae; genus Odontomachus; species Odontomachus brunneus. The sequence goes on from NW_022639471.1 coordinate 2,165,889, forward strand.
GGGGACCGCGAGGCGATTTCTACTTCAATCGGTCGCACGGCGGAGAATCGAGATAAACGCCGGCTATTCTGCTATTTCAATTATCGACGTACCAACATCGATCGCCATCCCTCCAGGAGATATATGCGTAATCCCCGTAAAGAATACCTTGACGTAGCTGTATGTGCGGGTCGAGGTGGAGGAACGACGATATATAACTGCGAATAAGTCTGTCGCTTAACGCTATTTCGCACGGCTTATGCTAAGAAAGATCGATGCTACGAGGCAACATTTCACGGATTCACAAATAGATGAGCGAAGTTAAATATTACTATTCGTGTGTCGCACCAGCGGAGCTTGGGTGTATTTTAGCACGCGAGCAAGCACACGTCAGATAATTAAATATATAATTATTAATTAAGCATTCTCTCTGCGTCTTACACTAATATATCGATAAAAAACTTTTTCTAAAAAAATATTTTTTTAAGAAAAATGTCTATACACGGAAAGAATTTTACACTAAATTTTTACACTAAAAATTACTATAGAATTTTGTAAACAAGGAATAAATCAATATTCTGCAGTACTTAACCAGTACTTTTCATTTTATTCGTGTTATTTATATTTCAAGAAATATGCTATTAAAAAATTTGCTACACTGTGAGAAAAAAATTATCTTTCTAAAAAGTAAAAAATATTTAAAATAAAACAAACATGAATTTTTTAAATAAAATGAAATAAAATAATAAATATTTAAAAATATCTAAAAATATTTATTCTGTGGGTACTAATAATAATACATTTATTTATACAAGTATAAACTATTTTTTAAATAAAAAGATACATATTTTTTTTTAAATTCTAGTTTTTCATATGAAAGCAAAACTGTTTATCCCATTTAGGTAAAATAATTTAGATTCAAATAAATATACTATTAGTACCTACTGAATAAATATTTTTTATTTTTCAGGTATTTTTTTTTTTTTCTTAAAATGTGTACGTTTTTAACGAAATTTATTATGTTCCTTAGCAAGGTAAACCTTACTGACTATTTATGCACTATTAAAGACATGGTAATACCAAAAAAAATATGACCAGAATACTATAAAATTCTCTCCATGTATATCTGCTGTGTCACATTGAGATACTTGTGGAATGTTAGATTTGATATCGAGAACGCGCGCGTTTAACAAAAGTGCGGAAAATCGACGGGGATAAGAACTGATCGTTGTTGTCGGTGCGCGAAAATAAACCCGATGTTCGAGGTATATGTGCTCACGTAATCGGTTCTTCTCCTATAGAGAGGGGTGGATCGTGGTAAATTGCCGGTGTACGATACCGTGGGTGAGTAGGGGGTGAAGGGGGTGGCCGGACGGACCGAGGCTCGCTTGGAAATAAATCTGTCTCTTCCCGCGGGACTAAACCGGATTTATTTCCGTAGCTGTAACTTTAGCTGCGCCGCGAGGTTCATATAGGTCAGGCTCGTAAGTCTCCATAGTTTGGACGTCGCTTAAATCGCCGTGTCGCACAACTTCCGATGCTAGTCACTTCCGTCGGTCTAAAACAGCGACAATTATACGACGGCTGGCCACGGTATACGTCAATTTAAGACGTCGGCTCGTATTTCCATAACGAGGACAAATGGCACGCAACGAGGCTAAACGAAACGACTAATCCAAAGTTAGTCATTTCTCTGTGCGTTTGTATAAATTTCGTGCGCGTTTTCCGCGCACGGGAAAAAATCTTTGGTTGGATTGAGTAATTTTTAATGTAGACATTAACTAGGCAGTAAGTAGGCTGGACAAATACTGGAAGCAAGCAAAATATCTAACCAGTTATTGACTATATTCCACTCGAGATCATACGGTCCGATAACGATTACGGTAAACATCGGAAAAATCGATATTACGTCGCTTTTAATACCGTTTTTACTTGGGCCGCGCGCGCAGATGAGAACGTTCCGCCGCGAGTATTGAATTTCCCGGTCGTTATGAATCTTTCTCTTTCTTTCTCTCTTTCTTCATCTCTTTCTCTCTCTCTCTCTCTCTCTCTCTTTCTATCTCTGTGTGTGTGTGTGTGTATGTATGTGTGTGTGCGACTACGAGAGAACAGGAACAACGCACAGATCAAATTCCGTAATAAAACTTGCCGGCAAGTTTCGGGGGCGATCAGACAGAGCGGAAGCGCGCGGATAAAACACGAAGACACCGGGGTAAAGAACGAGGGAGGATGCGCAAAGGGGTTGAGGGAGCTTGGGAGAAGAGAGGCGAGCCGTGCAAGAGGGCGAAAGGAATGGCATAGCCGGTAGTCGGGGAGACATTCGTCTTAGAGGGCAAGGATTATGTTTGCGAGTGATCTCATGCAAGAATCCCATAAATTTTCTCCCCCGCTGGCGAAAGGGGTTGCCAACAAACGAGCGTATGAAGACGGAACGCGGGAGCGCGCTGCGAAATGCCGGCAATTTGGGTAATGCGCCGCAGTAATGAGTCCGTGGCCGGTTTGACGAGTGAAATAAACGCAGGAACGCGTCGCTTTATATCATTCGTCGGTAAGCACCGCGATTTTCGTATTTACTGCGTGACTACTGCGATTTTCGTATTTACAGACACAGCAGCGCGCGAAGAGGACTCGTCAAGATATCGATATGGACGCGGCGTCGTCGACGACTCGTACTTTAATTTACAATAACGTCGCTCGTGGGAAGTAGACGGCTGGTATCGCGGTTCGCCGTATGACAGGATGTCGTTAATTTCCCTAAAATATCCCGCCTTGACGCGTATTTTCCGCGAAGAATCCCCTTTCAATCGGGTTTCCGGAGCAACGAGGAGGTGAATGTGCCTGGGGAACGCATTAGCCGCATAATTCCATTTTTTTTCGTCTTTTTCGCGCTGAATGGAGACATCATCTTCGTTGTATAACACACTTATCCGTCGAATAAATCTTACATCCGCGAAGACCGCTAATTTTGAATGATAAATGTATTTAAAAGGAAAAGAAGGGGGAAAAGTTGCACACAGAAAAATATCATTCTACTGCAACGAAAAGCGATTTCTCAGTTTGCTCGCCTTTCTTTAACTAATGGTTATTTTCAAGAAGAAATATTTACTTGATAATAATTTAAAAAAATCACAACAATCAAAAAACAATTTTAGAAAATTTACTTATCATCTATTTGAAAGAATTTATCTTTTTTACAAGAATATTGTAAAACTTTGAACGACGAACTTTCGAAGACGAAGTTGACTCAACTTTATGTAGTGAACAAAACGAATTTTTGATTTGATTTAATATTCTTGATTAAAGCTAAACTTATTAAAACTGTGAATATATTTTAAATGAATTTCATGCGTATGATGAAAACTTATAAAATAAAATAAAAATATATAATTATAGATTTATGAACATATAAACTTAGAAAATATTCGAAACACAAGTAACATTTATTTGAATGCAATATACATTTTTCTGTATGCAGACTAAAAAATAAGAAGTCATCAAAAGTTGATCTCTTCTTTTCCATATATATAATTTGTCCTTAAAATATTCATCACAAACCTAAGAAAAATTCATATATATATTATCGTGTATTCAAAAGAAGAATTTATTCTCTTCACAGCTATATTATAAAATTCTATCCGAGAAAAAGTTGATCCGATCTTTTGTGGTAAGTAAAATTTCGAATTTTCCTTTTAATTTCAGATTTTTTATTGAAACGCTACGCTTACCAGGATTCAGAATATATTCTGAATAAATTTCGTGCTCGTGATGAACTTGTAACAAATTTGCGAATATATAAATTTACGAAATATGCTTGGGATAAGTGACGTTCACTTGAATGCATTTTTCTGTGTGTGCAATGTGAAAAATAAGAGTTGTCAAAGGTTCGTATTTCCTCGTAATTTGTCCCTCTTTCTAACAAGTCGATACGGTGCCCGATGGACTGCCTGACAAGTCGCGCTAATAACGTCATCGTTCACCGGCCAGCCAGCCAGCCAGTTGAAATCAGGACAAACGAAAAAGGCGGCGCGCCAAGAGAACAAAGCTAATTCGCGAGGGCGTTCGTAAGCGGTAGCAAAACGTAACCAGATTGGCACCAGTAGTCAATTAAGTTTAAGCTTCCGCCAGCTAATTCTACACGGTCTTTGTTAACCCTTCCCGGTGCGGCTCGTTAGTCTATGCGGACGATATTAAATCAACCGGGCTCGCGGCGGAAGTGCGATCGTTTCAATGTTTAATTACGTTTTATCAAGAGCCCCGCGAGAACGAGAAGTGCACGTTTGTGCGGCGCGTTAAATCGCATTAATCAGATCGCTCGCATAAAAGCGAGCGTGCAGAGACGCGAGGAGGGAAATGAAGTTCGGCGAGTAAGTTCGGCTGCGAGTAAATGGTAGCAACGCGCCGCGACTCGCTGATCGCCGTCGCCTCGTGCGAGCATACATCGCGTCGAACCGAATATGTTTTCATTTTACACAAATACGAAATGCCAGGGGAACAGGGGAAGCGCGCGCGAGCGTGATAAATAAATTTCTATCGCGAGCGATATTTCAACGCGCAGAGCGCGCAGAGTCAGTCAGTGCACTGCACTAAGGACGGTACATCGAAATCTTGCCAGTTCATATATGAGAGATGGCAGAACATACGCGCGCGTCCGTATAAATACAATAAAACATTCTCCATAAATAATGTCCGACTGTCAGCACTTGCTGTATCCAATATTACTTCGTTCCCTGTGGGATTTATTGCGCGCGTGCGCGCGCGCACACACTGTTCTTACATGCGCAAAAGAATTTAATACTGTAGAATGCGGCAAAGAAATATTACATACAATAACGTTCCTCGTGTTACTCCCGCCGAGTGAAATTCTTCTTAACCACAAGCTCTCGTACATACTGCCGTACCTAATAGTTTATCGTGTTTTTCGCGAAGGATACTTTTATGCGGCGCGCAATTTTTGCACGTCAAAGAAGATGAAATATTGCGCGCCGCTCGTGTCATCGTTACCGCCTTGAAATATCGCGTCGTTACGTTCCGACGAGTGTTACAAATGTATTTTATCGCGTATTTTTTTCAAGGAAGATTAATTAAGACGTTACATTAGGAAGCTATTGGCGCGCCTTTTAATTAAGTCACGACGCGTTATACGAAATTGCGCTTTCCTTTTCCTCTTTACGCGCACACGCTGTACTTTTCCAGAATTATCTTAGAGAGAAAGAAAGAGAGAGAGAGAGAGAGAGAGAGAGAGAGAGAGAGAGAGTGCTAGAGAGAGAGCTTCTTACTATCGCGAAATATCGAAGATACGCCGGAGACAAATTAAAGAAGTAAAGAAAAAGTTAATTACTTCGATACCGTTGGAGAGCGATACAAAGTCACTAATAAGGAGAACATTCTCCTTGCAACGAGAATCTTTTAATAACGACGATATTTAGAACCAGCCTCACTAAAAAGGTCGTTACGTAAGCTCGGCGATTTTTCCCTTCGAGCAAAAATACTTCTAACATTTTTCCTTTAAGGAGGCAGGCTCGCACGCGCGCGCTTATTACGGATGGCAACAAACGGCCATTTTACAAAGACTTCGCGGACTCTCGCAAGCTCTGCGATTCTATCGGAACGTCTGTCAACGTGGTTTGCATTCAAGGACAAACAATTGGTATTTGTCTTGCTGCATCGCGCGAATTGCCATCAAAGATCGGAAGCTCGCAATGTAAATAAGCGTATTGACAAGCGGCAGTTGCACCGTCGCATCGCCATCGCGGCGACACCGTCGCGTACGTGTCATCAAAGGGCACTGTGACGTATCATCATAATGACACATCCCTCAAAGTGTTGTTGACTATAATTCACGGTCTTCAGTTAACAGTCGATTATCGATCGGTTTCTCGAATGAGCGGCCCGTGGCCGCAGGGTCAACGATCCTCTCCCTGTGTACCTAGGATGATCGATGACGGACGTCATCGGGGAGCGAGCGTCAAATGATTTATCGGCCCTTGACCATCCGCGCCGCGGCGCGCAGTATTCTCCCGCGTCTTTTAAGACCACCGCCGGTACACCCTCGGGTTCATCCATTCTCAATGCGTCCCTATTGCTTTTTATTCACAAGCTTGACAGGGCATGATCCTGCGGAGGATCCTGAGTCAAAATTTCGGCCCTACTCTCTTTTAACCTGAATCTCCTAACATCTGTATACCCTGAAGGATCGACCGATGTGTGAGAAAAATGCCTTTCTATTCTGCAGGAAAAAACGGTTACTCACTGTAACGATTACACTGTAATTGCTTTCTTTTAAGTGATGGCTATTTCCATTAGAAAACATTTTTTTTTTATAACAGTCTAAGGAAATGTGAGAAAAGCTCATTATAAGCTCATATACTCGAAGGAAAAATTTATTTACTTTGCACGAATATCTATTAGAAAATTTTGGCATGTAAATTTATAGTAATAACATTCTAAGAATATCTGCAAACTTAAATGGATGTAGAAAGTGAGTAACCGGGTGGGTAAAGAAATTTAGGTGTGAAGAATATATATTTGTTTGTTTCTTGTCACCAATCCTTTTTACTACAGTCAGTTTTATAAGAAGTATAACTGGCCTTAATCCGGATAGACACCACAGAGAGAAAGAGAGAGAGAGAGAGAAATTTTCTTGAAAAATGCGGCCAAGTTCCGCTCTTTTTCCATGGGATTTTGTAAAACTTTGAATATTTCTATAAATGATACATCGGTTTGAAACTTAGAACTTAGATATACAAAAGAATATAATATCTCAATATTATTCTAGTTATTATTTTCTGATAATATGCCATAGCTGTATATTGAGTACGCATAGCTGTATACGTATAGCGGTATATTGAGATTGCAACATTTTGTGGACCGTTTATCTCCCAAACGACTACGAGGATAACATGAAGATCTTACATTTTTAATCTATTCGATATAAACTTCAAATCGATATACCATTAATTGAAATAGTCAAAATTTTTAAAAAGGGGCGAAATATCTATGGTCGTTTGACTGCACTTTTTCATAAATATTTCCCACAGAAATTCTCTCTCTGTCATCTTAAGGGGATGCTGGAGTCGATGACGAATTCGAACAGTGTCGATAATGTAGAGAAGATCGTCACCAACATAATCACGCTATCCTTTTTGTATTTCTTGTATATATAGAACTTACACGAATGTGTGTTGCTTTGTTAGCATATTCAACGGAAAACCTAACTATATATGTGGGAATCTTTCTGCAAACTTTTTCGATATTTTTAAGCTTTCAAATGCATATGCGAAGATAGAGCAATGTTTTTCAAAATTTTTCTGTTTGGAGCATCCACACTTTCAAATATACAAGTTGCGGAATTTTTGGATTAGGCAAATATTATGCTAACTGGCAACTTGAGATTTTACATTAGAAATTTTTCGTCACATTTTTCGTCGACGAAATTTTTCGTCAATTTTCATTCGTTTTCGTCACATATCGAGCAACGCTCCTATTTATTTTTGCACGTACTTTCATTGCGTAAAAGCATTTGCAATACATATAAAAGCAATTTTATATATATAACCAATACGACGTAAACTTTGCAGAAAAATGTCAGTGTTCTGTCGATAAAGTTTTCAGCATCCTTAAGATTAAATAACAAAACACAATGCGATATTACAATATTTGCTATTGATTTATCTCAACTAATTCCTCATACACTATCTCTAGTACCATATAGTATATCTAGGTAACTTTTGCTGTGCAAGAGAGTGTTTTTGAGTGTTTATCGTATCAAAATATGCGGCAAATGGAATCTTGAGCCCGAATGTGGGATCGAAAATTCGACTTGGGATCGATCAGCCGTGTTACGCATGCAACGTATACACGTAAATCAATTTGAGCGTGAGCACGCACACGTGTGCGCGCGTGCGAATCCCGCGTGATTAAATTAAACTGTCGCGCGCGCGCAATCTCTCGAGTTTCGCTCTCGACGAGAGATATAATAGTTTCATATGTGTATACACGGGTATATCGTTACACCAAACACATTCATGGGATATCTCCAATTAAGAGTTACTTAGTGTCTCAGCGCGGCTATAGTTTGTTAACTCATATTGCATCGCGGTCTTTGTGCAACTGGAGAACTCGTGACACGCATTACGGCAGTCGCGCATTGAACGACGACCCATTGCGTCGTTTGTGTACTTAAATACTCCGTGTCGCCCAGACAGTTGCGTTTCTATCGACTCGCGTGTACAGCGCATCAATCACCGTGGCCGATACAGGCCGGGGTGTCGTTAATTTTCCAAGGAGGACGACGAGCGCGCGTGGCGGTTTAATATTCTCGCGGAATATTACGGGAGGCGCGATATTCAGCAGGAATCTGTACCCGCCAACGTGCCAGCAAAAATTCTCTTTCGCGTAACATTCCTGCCGACACGGCCGCGAGTTGTGCGCGATTGTACCTTCTCTCCTCTCTTCCTCCGCCTCCTCTCCTCGGCATCCCCGAATACGCGCGCGAGCACCAAGCGAGATAAGCGCGATCGAATTTGCATATTCGAACTCGTGGATTTGCGCAATCGCGGCACGTAGAGAATTATTTCGCGGCGGTTTGCTTTTATTTCTTCTCTCCCCGCAACCCCTCACCACTCTTTATCCGTCGGATCACGCGAGACAACCCCGCGATTTGCGTCGACCTGTCGTCGAGGTAATAATTAATATCGTCGACTGTCGCGCGGTGGCTATTAAGTTATCCGACGGGCGCTGTGAAACTGCGGCACGATGCGCTCTGCGATTTCGATTGTAATGAAAGACAATTTCGCGGCTTCTCGCTGGATTCTACTATCGGTTCCACGACACCCCGTAATTTCCGCGGGGGAGATCGATTAACCGTGCCACAGAATTATTGCCCCGCGATACCGCACGGATGCCGTACAGGCCGGCCAAGAGGCGGTGAAGCGTAATCGATAATCAATAAAGATCAGGACGTAGCGAGGATCGCAAAAGATTTAGCGGAAATGGCGCGAGATGCGAGGCAGAGAGGACTTACCTAAAGCCTCCTGATGTTGTTATCGCGGCCTGTCCTCTTATCTGCCTCGGGTTCGAAGGAGACGACGCAAAAAGGCAATCAAAGTACCTGCCCCCGTTTCACCCCGTACTAGATACTACTTTCGTTTGCGGCACCGCGCCATATGTTACGATAGCCGAGCGTTTTGGTCGGTCCACTCGATCGATTATCGCTTCGCGTAATCCTTTTTATCTTCTCCTCGAATTTCTCTCGAATAATTCTCTCGAATAATTCTCCTATCGTCACTACCTTTATCATTTTCAAATTTATCGCGAACCCGTACTTGCTCATTTATATACACGAAGAAAACTTTATAGTAAAAAGTACTATGCAATTTTGTAGCCGAGGAATGGGTCGATATTCTGCAGTAATTGACTATCCTTTCATATTTCATACGCGCTATTTATATTTTACACTGAGAACACTTGAAAATTTATTTGCGGAATGTAAAGATTATTTCACGAGAAATGAACTTTATATTTCACACGAAATAAATTTTCAAGTACATTTTTCTCACTGTATAGTTCAAATTCGTTGGAAATATAGCAAATTTCAGGTTAGTTTCTATTAGTTTTTCAAATTTCACAAATAAAATTTTATATTCCACAATTAAATTTTCAAATATTTTTTTAGTGTGTAGAAACTAAAATATGCTATTAAACATTTGTAATTTAAACGGGAAAATTAAAGAAATAAAAATTAAACTGAAATTTTCTATACTTTCAGCGAAACTAAAAGATAAAATTAGAAAGAGTTTACATGGAAAAAGAAGAAACCATACAATATATTTTTTCCGTATAAAAAACTTGTAAAACACAAAAAACATACAGCACGCAGAAATAGAGAGCGTTATTTAATGGTTTATTAAATTTAGTCGAGAATAAACGCGATTATGTAATTTTATGTAAGAGACGACTACAGGGATGAAATATGTATTCGGGGCGCATTCACCGGTGCATCCACCATGATTATTGCAACAACGGGATCTAAGAAGTGCGACGCGTTGCCGATATCGGTGATAGGTTAGCGCATAAATTACCGTCGTGTCGAGAAGAGCCCGCGGCGGTAGATTTATTCGCGGATTATCGCAGCCTCTCTCTCTCTCTCTCTCTCTCTCTCTCTCTCTCTCTCTCTCTCTTTCTCTCTTCGTCATGGCTCTTCCTCCTGCTCTTCCTTCTCGAGTCCCGCGTGAGAGAGCTGTCGTGTCAGTACGTATATTAAAATTCGCCGGAATCATGAGTAGAGGATGATAAAAAAGATTCGAATTTAAAGGACGCTCGGGTGTCAGGCCACCGTCCATGCGTCCATTCAATTTGCCGTCGATTACCTACTCCCTGTCTCTCTTTATCCCCCCCCCCTCTCTCTCTCTCTCTGATGACCGATATCCATCGCTCGTATGATCGACGAGCATTAACCCCTTTCGTCGTGCGTGCTCTTTGTGAAAAAATTTTTTACAAAAATTGATTCTCGTTACTCCGAGGCAGCCACGTGGACGAGCAATATTGTGAAGGAAAAAATTCTTTTGGATATTTCGCAAGCGCTTCATTCGAACCGGGAATTGTCGTTCGATTCTTCGCGCCGATAACATAACCAGTGCGATTCTGTACGCAAAATAACGAGAAAATCGTTTTTACTCCACGAAAGCACAAAGCGAAACAATTCCAAGCGAGAGAGATTTCCAGAAAAGTTTACGTGTTATATAACGGAAAAATGATTTAAATTACTTTATTTTCCAGTGATTGATATTTTAATGAGAGATGACAGGCACGCCTGACAGATAAGTATAAATTATGAGGAAAACGAGATATAAAAAGAACATCCGAGGTTACTCGATACGCCTATCCCGACATAGGAATGTCATACTCCTCGGAACTACTTGCGTACGTACTCCAACGTGCGCGAGAGTAATGAGCATTCCTCGCCGCGCGAGCTACGTGCGGTGAGTCGTCCCTTCGCTAATTACCAAATTGTCTGTCCCGTGGCTAATTACCGCGTCAATTAGATGCGACGACACACTCGCGGATTAAGGGCCAGCTGCTGTATTTAAAGTACGCAATTTTCGCCGTCTAGTGGTCGGAGGAAACGTACGACTGTGTTCTCTCTCCTCAGCTACGAGGACGAAGAAAGACGACGCAGAAGAAGAGCGAGCTCCCCTCCGAGAAGGGAAGAGAGAGCGCGCGAGAGAGAAAATAGAGGAGAGAGAGAGAGAGAAACGGGAGAGAGAGCTAGGAAACGGAAAGATCCGAGGTGGCTCGTTATCCATGTGTAGGAGGCTCAGACAAACAGCCTCGTTTGTCACGCGCTGACCTCCCTACCAACCCACCCCTATTCATTCCGCCCGCTCTCGTTCACCTTCGACTACCGACAGTCGAGCGATCTCCGGTGGCTTCGAGTACCGGCAAGTTTAAAAACCAACGAGTCGGGAAGTGTTCTCCCGTTCCAAGTACGGCACACAGCGGTAATTCAGCCGCTCGTGGTCAACGAAAATAATTTCGACGTTGCTTTCCCCGTCGCCGTCGTTATTCGAGTTATTTGTTACAGCGATGCTGAGATGAACCTTCCGGCCGTGTCGCCGCGCCACGCTCGATACCTATCAGCAACTACCGGTGATGACGTTTATTTTTTGATACTCCAACATTCTTTTTTCCTCCTTTTTTTACCGCGCGTTTAAAACTATATAAAACTTGCACAGAGTCGTTTTCTTTTTTATTTTCTCTTTTTCCCCCCCTTCTATTTTTTACTTCCGATGACACATTCGATGTGGCAGTGAGTGGTCGCAACTTCCCGTGGGTCGTGTAACATACGTCCGAATTATTTTCGTTTGTACCACAAGCTTTTACAAAAATCGGAGAGGGCTCGCGAAAATTCCTGTCTATTTGGGGAGAGAGGAATACGCTCTCTTTCTCCTTCTCTCTCTCTCCCGTAAAACATCCCACACGAAATATTTGCGCGTACCTCGAAAAACAGTTGATTCACGCTCCCTTTGTCGCCTCGCCGGCTTTAATAAAGGAAAGCGGAAAAAAGGGACAGCCTGCCTGAGATTAATTACGAGCGACCGACTTTTTAGCGGAACGTAATTGGCGCAGTTGCGCCCGCTATTTTAACGGCGCGCCGCTTGCGAAGTCTTAAGAATTAATTAAAATGAGAGTGGAGCATACACGTGAGTCATAACTGAGAAATGCGATGAAGAGAAAATAAAATTGAGGCAGCTGCCGTTCTGTTATTATTATATTATTGTCGTTACTAGCTTTTTCTTAATTGTCTCGATTTAAGGACATACCGTTATTGCCCCAAACACAATGGAACTTTTTTAATAGGCTTCCAGAATTAATTCTTAGCTTTGTGGTTTCCTCCCCAAATGTAACTAACGACATTTTCCGCGCGAGAAATTACACACACCCACGCTGCAAGAGTCGCTGATTCGCGGTTAATCCCCCACATTTTTTCCTTTTTTTAACGCGTCCTGTACATTTGGCGGTGTCGCTATCTTTTTATATTTCACGATAATGGCACGTGAACGTTAAATGTGGCGGCGGTCAAAGTGGCCACGGACGACCACGAGTCTAGACGTTCATTATTGATGAACCGTCACACGTGAAATGGCTGCTAATATAGCAGCCGAATTTTTTTTTGCGGTATCTTCATTAAGCAGGCCGCAATGAATACATGTATAGAGCAACGACTGGATAATAACCATCGCTCGACGCACTCGGGCGAAGCACAATCGTCCGCGTATAGTTAATCTGAGTTGATAACGAATGCAGAGTTCATTTTACGTCTTTATTACTTGCGAGCGAGTAATTTTTAATCCGATAAGTGGCCAATGCGCGACTTCATCCACCATCGAATCGACGATAAATTCTCCCGTTCTCCCGCCATAAACAGCGTCGAACGATTTCTTCCTTCGTCATAATGAATAAGCCGTAACGAACAATTACGCAAAAGTAATTTCTTAAACTCCGGGGAAAATTCCAATTACCCGGCGAAGTTCCGCAGTAGCTCAATAAAGATATTGCGTTAAGCGCGGTAATTGATTAGCACCGACGCTGGGTCCTTAACGTGGTCCTTAAACTTTGTATTCATTGAGCCGCGAGCCACTTCCTCCCACCATCTCCCACGTCTCCCCCGTATCGATTAAAACAGCAGACCAATGCATTGGCGAACTCGTAAATTCGCCGACACTTACATAACGCGGACGCGAATTCGCGATAGTTTTCGAGCGAATAATCATAGAGACATGTGCATTTCCGAAACATATGATATAACATTTCGAAATAAATATTAAAGAGGAATTTTTAAGATAAGTATTTGTGTCGAAACCTTCTTATATATTTGACAGAATATTTTATAAATATTTATAAAAAATATATATTTTTTTAATATTAAGACTGTTGTGGGTGTGTGTCTTTTAAACAATGTAACTTTTTAATATATTTACTACACACAGAAAAATATCATTCTATTCTACTAAAAAAAGCAATTACTCAATTCACTTTCTTTATTTTAAATAACGTTATCTTCAACAAATAATATTTTCTTAATAAAAACTTTAAAATATATTCATCACAAATTTTAGAAAAACTCATTATCATGTGCTTAAAAGAAAAATCTATTCTCTTTCCGAGAACATCATAAGATTTTATCGAAGAAAAAGTTAATGTAACTTTAGATAGCGAGAAAACCGAATTTCTGTTTTAACTTAATATTCTTGATTAAAATGCTAAACTCATTAGGACTTCGAAAGTATTTTGAATAATTTTCATGCTTATGATGAATTTATGATAGATTTGCGAATATAAACTTATGATATACTTCAAACAAATAATAATCACTCGAATATATGTATTTTTCTGTGTGTACTTTTAATATACAGTTCTCGAGCATGTACAACATAGACGTATCCATTTCCGAAATGTATGATGTAATATTCCGGAAAAAATATTGAAGAAAAATTTTTGAAATAAATATTTCTGAAAATCCCTTTGTATTTGCGTGTGTATGTATGTGAGATGGAACATATTTAATAAATATATAGTATTTAAAAAATACATTTAATAAAAAATTAAAAATAATAAATATATCTCACACACATATTTAATAAATATTTAATATTTAAAACTATTGTATTCTAAATAATGAAACTTTTTAATGTACCTATTACTTTTAATATACACGATATGTTGCGAGCGTGACATACATTTCCGACACGTATGATGTAACGTTTCGAGATAAATAATAAAGAAAAGTTTGTAAAATAAAAATTTCTCAAAGTTCTCTGTTCGTAATGGAGAATATTTAATAAATATCTAATATTTAATAAATATATATATATATATATATGTAATATATTTTAATAAATATATCAGATATTTAATAAATATATCCAATTTTATCAAGGTAGCATGAAAGTATAATCCGCGGGATGCAAAAATATAATTAACGTTTAAAGACGTCCTATGTGTCCCTACTATTTCGCGGTAATCTCATTTTTATCCACGAAGATCGAGGTACATTATATCGCAACAATTTTGATGCCGCGTAAAACTATAAGAGCAGGGACTTGCGGACTATTTGCGGATGACGGAGACACAATGAGAAACGTAACAAGCGGTAGTTTCGCGGACGCGCTGAAAAACGCCGCGGATGTACGTGAAGGAGCAACGGAACTTTCCAAAGTATAGCTTCTGTCTACGTGCCGCAGTGATGACAAATGTTACCGTCGGGTTGTAAGTGCGGGACAAATATATTTTTCGCGTATCCCACCCCATATGCAAAGTGATGAACCTATTACGTTGAGCGATAGCGCGTCCCCCGGATAACGCGTTATCCGTCGCGACGGCTCTTCGCTTATTCGCGAAACACACATATCAGTGTTTTCGCGAGATATGCCGATAAGTCTAGCCGAATAATAACAAGTCACCGAGGAATGAAACGTCGCGGCGCGTCTCTCCTTGGCTTCCTACTTTCGGATACGCGTTCACCCGCTGAAATATCTTGCGCGATAAATATTTGGGTGCGAGGGTGCGCGGAAAAAGCAATAGTCGTATTATAAATTTGCAAGTTGACCACGTGCAAATTCCGTCGGGAAGCATTATTCGCTCCTGCACTTTGTATGTATTTCTGAAGTTACTTATTCGCGTATTATTTATCGCACACGAGTGCGTGTGCGCACACGCGAAATGTATCCCGCCGAAAGAAATCTGGAGAGGAACCTGAAAGCTCCTTTTTCTACGCGCGTTCCACGAGTTAAACTTTTCACAGTAGCATAAGATGCTTAGTGTTTATATAGAAGTTTCCAGAGATTTAATTCTATGACGTTTTCTTTCTTGAAACGACTTCTCTACCGTACATTGGATACTCAGCACGCAAAAGGTACGAAGTTCCTCGGACGGAAGTCCAGAAAGGAAACGCCTTTCTCATTCAGAATTCAATGAAATAGAAATTGTCGTTATAGGAATATTAAATTCCTCCTCGTGCCAATACACAATAATAAACAATTATTAAAATAAAATCAATATAAAGAATGCATATATCGAGAAATATACATATATAGAAAATATATATAGAGAAATATACACATATATAGAATATCTTAAATACTATTGCTCTCAATGACATTTTGGAGCTCATTAATGGCAATCTTGGAGCTTAATTAGACTCAAAATTGAAATTCCAACTTTTGATTCAGATAATTTCCGAATTATAACTCGAATCTCGTCGATAGTATCAAAACTAATTAATAACATCGTGAATATCTTTGCATATTTACATTATATTAAAATTTTCGACTTTAGTTAAGTTCCAGAAAGCTTGAAATATCAAAGTATCGCTCCATTTAAATATTGCCATTGAAATATATTGTTTTCAGTAAATGATTCAAATATTCAGTAACATTTTCGGTACGGCAAACATTCTCTACGTTAACCAATGAAGTAACCAAGAATAAGCTCGACACCGTTTAATCTTGAGCGATAATCAAGTATGTGGATATTTTGTGACGATCAAGTATATGGATGTGGATACAAGTTGTATCATACAATTATTTTTTATTCATATAAAATTCTCTACTTGTCGCAATGTAATTTAACCCAAACAAAATTTGTTGGAAAGACATGTATATGCGATTGGAATAAAATTTCTTACTATGATCGTTTGTCCACTTTAAGCGACCATGTACCGAAAACGTTATGTAGTCAATGCGATTTTGCATGCATTAAATAGTATAACTCTTTGTGAGTGTTGAATTCAACACTCACCATTTCGGAGGTCCCTCGACGAAGCTTCCACCGCATCCGTCCAGCATCCTCAGCACCTTCAGCATCCTCAGCATCCTCAGCATCCTTAGCATCCAGCGTGCAGGCGTTATTGCACGCCAATTGTGCTCTTCGCACAATTCGCTTCACTCCCAAGCGCGATTACTTTAACGATCTTTACGGATTCACGATTATATTACGATGTTTTACGACTTATGGCGCACGATATATCCCGGTATTTCAGAGACAAACTCGTGTGTCAGAAATTGCGTGCCAAAAGTGCAACGCAAAACCATATTGTCGAAGATTGAGAGCTGTAAAAATAAACCTATCGAGCTGTAAAAATAAACCTATCGAAAAAAACGATCGCAGCTTATGTGGAATTCCTACAAATGTTATTTTGCGACGGGAAAGTAAATGCAAAAAATCTAAACAAAAGATGCCGCGATGACCGTTGGTAATCCACTGATGCGTGTATGTAAAAATAATCGCAACTATTGTAAAGTTTCTGTATTTGCAAACCACATCTGATACGTAAATATTGACGGGAATGAACGCAGGAAAAATCAAAACAAGACGTTGCGCACCCCGGCTATTATTGAGGTAAGCAACGCAAGTAAACAATAACAGCGCGAATATCCGTGAAATTTGTTTTCGTGAATGGGAAAATTAAAAAAGACCGCGTAATGATTAACACGACAGATATTATCGCGAGTTTTCCGCTCATGTGACGCAATTCTTGCGCTTAGTTACTTCGCATATTTTTGCGAAGTTCATGATCGAATTTTACATTCGACAGTATTCGGACAATAACATCAAGTCGAGCCGTTGAGCGAAATAGTCGGTAATAATGAATGTTTTTTTACAAACAACAATGCTTTATTATCTCGCAATCGAGTCTTTATTTGTACACTTTATATGAGAGAAAGAGCAGCTATTATAATAATTATATATTTAAAGTAATTAATCGAATTGTATTGAATTACTTAACCATTAAGTTGCGGCGTTATTTTTATCAACGTTAATTGCGGCATGAAGTTCTCGAGCAACTCTATTTTGTTTTTATTAGATAAGAGAAAATATAACAAAAAACATTAGATAATATTTAAATAAAATGTTTACTTGCACAATCTCTAGTATTCTTTAACCAAAATTTTTCTCAAAAGATATTCTACAAAACCTATTCTCGGGGTCCTGTTGAGATCCCGTCGTAGAGTTAATATCTCAGGAACTTTTATAAACTCATTTGTGCCTCTCAAAACTTGATTTGTTCTTTCATATTTCGCTCAATTGCTCGTCATTACAAACATGTAGAACTAACATGCAAAATCTACGAACTGAGTAATCGCATTGACTTTATTTTAAGAAAGAAGCCACCTGTATGCCACCATTTTATGTAATTAGTTGATTGCCGTGTTGATTAATTTTCATTAGCAAAAGCTCGTCTAATTATTGAAAAAAATAAATAAAGAAATATAATTCAAAACGCGTATATCTCTCATCTCATTTCATTAGCTCTCTATTGGCCATGCAATCAATTTTCTAAATGCAATTAATTATACTTTATATGTAATTTAATAACACAATATATATATATATATATATATATATATATATATATATATATATTTATATTTATATTATATTTTTTTCCTGTCAGCGATAATCGTCACGGCATTCAACATGTTGAAAATTTTCTCATTTCTCTCACTCACCAAAACGACTTGCAGACAGAATCGGCTACATTCCGCTATTCAGATCTGGAACAGAAAAATATATTGCTGATTAGATTCACAAATTTTTAATAAAAGAAGTGTAAATAAGAATCAATTAATTACTCGTGGTCGTAATTTGAATTATTACTTTGACGACTGTATCTCAATATTACGATCACGAATAGCTAAATGAAGAGTTACAGAAAGTATATATAAATTTACCTTCGATCCGATTCTGCTCGACCCGAACCGGATCCTCCGGTACTGCACCAGCAACTGCTTTAGTCAACATCCCTGGGCATCATCCGTGTGCGACCGTCAGCTTTGTCTAATCTGGAACGGAGAATAGTTTTCCTGATTAACTGCTCGGAAAGGATGCTTATTCAATCTGTGGGATTGCACGTACTTTCTACGTATGTATCCGAGTTGTAAAAATATCAATTAAATTCGCCTTAATTTAATATTTTATTTGAGTAAATAATTTATAATTTAATTTATTGACGATTAATATAAACCTATTCAATTAAAAATATTTTAATTAGCAACTGACTTCAAGAAATCTAATTAAAATCATTTAATTAACGATTGATTTGAAGGAATTCAATTAAAAACTATTAAATTAACGATTAAAATGAGCGAAAATAATTAAAGATTATTCGATTAACGATTGAACATAGTCAATGTAATAAAGGGTTATTAAATTGACAATTGATATAAGCAATATATATATATATATATATATATATATATATATATATATATATATATATATAAGCATATATTCAGCCCGGTTGGTTATCATGAGCAATGTAAATAACTACGGTTAATTTCGATTGACATCAATTGGTCAATCGTCTTACTGTGCTTTTCGATTAAACTTGCTTATATCAATTGTCAATTAAATAACCCTTAATTATATTGACTATGTTCAATCGCTAATCGAATAATCTTTAATTACTTTCGCTCGTTTTAATCGTTAATTCAACAGTTTTTAATTAAATTCCTTCAAATCAATCATTAATTGATTGATTTTTAATTAAATTTCTTGAAGTCAGTGGTTAATTAAAATAGTTTTAATTGAATAGGCTTATATTAATCGTCAATTAAATTCAATAATTAATTGAAAAAGTAATTAATTACTCGCAATTCTGATATGTACGTATGTATTGTATTGCATGTATGTATGTACTAGGTGTGCAACTAAGTTTCCGGGTTTCACACATGGATGGCGCTAACGACACATGTAGTCGACATACATGTCTAAAATTGTGTTTTTATTATAGCTTGACATCTGTTAACAATAACCAGTCATAATACCAACACATATCACAACGCAAAAATATTTTTTCTAACAATGAAGATGTCGAGTTTTGTGCCAAATAAACAGCATTTGCGGGAAGCTTTGTTTTTCTGCTTTAACTTGAAAAAAAATGCAGCTGAAGCACGTCGTTTGCTTGAGGAGGCCTACGGCGAACATGCACCATCGAAAACTACCTGTGAAGATTGGTTTAAACGCTTCAGAAGTGGCGATTTCGACACTAAGGACAAGGAGCGCTCCGGAAGACCAAAAACAATTGAGGACGCCGATCTGCAAGCGTTATTGGATGAAGATGATATGCAAACACAAGATCAACTTACGGAGACATTAAACATGACTCGCCAAGGTATTTCCAAACGTTTACATACCATGGGGAAAATTCAAAAGGAAGGAAAATGGGTCCCACATGAGTTGACTGAGAGACAGATGCAAAATCGAAGAGCCACTTTCGAAATTTTGCTTTTGCGGCATGAAAGAAAGAGTTTCCTGCATCGAATTGTTACTGGCGGTGAGAAGTAGATATATTTCGAGAATCCCAAACGCAAAAAATCGTGGCTTTCACCTGGCGAAGCATCAACATTGACGGCACGGCCAAATCGCTTCGGAAAGAAGACAATGCTCTGCGTTTGGTGGGACCAGAAAGGAATCGTGTGCTATGAGCTGCTGAAACCGGGCGAATGGGCATCGCTACCGACAACAACTGATCAATTTGAACCATGCATTGCTCGAAAAACAGCCAGAATGGAACACGAGACACGAACGAGTGATATTGCAGCACGACAATGCTCCGTGCCATCGCACTTCCATCGTCCAGGACACCATCAAAACGCTGAAATGGGATCTGCTACCGCACCTGCCGTATTCACCAGACCTGGCCTCTTCCGATTATCACTTGTTCCGGTCGATGTGGCGCATGGCTTGGCTGGGCTACACTTGGCCAATTTCGAAGAAGTGCAAAATTGGTTGGATGAATGGTTTCGGTCCAAAGACGCATCGTTTTATTGTCGCGGTATTCATATATTGCCAGAGAGATGGCAAAAATATGTAGCTAGCGAGGGACGATACTTTGAATAAACCATTTTTTGTATTTCTCATGAAATTTTCCATTTTTCATTGATTAAAAAAACCTGGAAACTTAGTTGCGCACCTAGTATGTATGTATTGTATTGTATGTATATATTGTATTGTATGTATGTATTGATTGAATGTAATCGTATCGTATTTCTTTAAAAATCGAATAATAATCAGACGCGATAGTCACCTTACAAATTTCACCACGCTCCCATTATTCACGACAATTTCGGCGTGTCGAACGCGACGCGAATATTAAACATTTCTAGCGCACCAGCACTGAACAATAAAAGAAACTCGAAAAATTACGCGCAACGCTGCCAACGTCTTCACTCAGCCGTATCTAAAAGTGTTATGGGCCTAGCTATGGCGAACGCAAGTGCGCGACGCGCTCGAAGGTCGCGCGACCTTCAATACAACATATAACAAATACCGTTGATATCTTTATACAGTATGTCGCAAAAGTTAACGCGTACACTATTCTAATATACTTTATCGTTGTTTTGACGCTCGATTCGATCGCGAATTCTGACAGCCGAGATCTGCTCGTCGTGCGCAGTCCGCCTTGAAATATCCGCGATGAAATAAACTACGCAATCAAGCATCACGCGATAATTTCGGAATCTCGTGTACATCACATACCGCGGCCGAAACTGTCGCGGCGTCGTTCTCGTCAAAATGCAATGTGAAATCCACTTTTCAATGCGTCGCGCGTCACTGACACCGAAAAGCCCCGACAAACATTGTGACACCCGTCGTTATTTATTCGGCGCGGCGAACTCCGCGTTATGTATTATGCGATAAGAACAGTCGATCATAATTTGTATCTCGCGGATTTTCACCCCTTCCCTTCCCTCCCTACTGTTCCACGACTCACTTTACAAGAATGAATTTTTCACGCTCGGATTGGCTCCCGGCGATTGTCATCCGCGATTAACGAGTACATTCGTAACGGGCGCATTGAAAACGGAATTTTACTGCGAACCAAGAGCGATAATCTACTTTCGCGTTTGTGTTAATGCGCACAGAAACCCGACCGGTAAATCGACGAACACATAATGTTCCGCATCGCTTCGTGTTTTTCGTGTTTTCGATCACGCAACGCTGTCGCGGAAAATTGTGCCTTTGTAGCGCAATTGGTTTAACGTTCATTAATAAATCATGTGTGTAATGTTTGATCGAAATAAGTTAAACGATGCATTAAGCAGCGCAACCCGGCGATACGAGCGATTATTAACGTGCCGTAATTATTAGCGCGCGATTATTCAAGGGAATGCGTCAGCGTATCTCGAATTTGCACAGTCACGTTCGCCCGTGCGAACGTTATTCTCATAAACAGGGCTATTTTCGAGTTTGACTGTTTACGACGCGACGCGAATTTACACGGGGAAAACAAGTCCATTGGTGTAGCTGAATTTTTTCTGCCACTTGAGGACCGAGAGAAAAAAAAATATATATATATAAATAAGAGATAGTAAATATTTATTTGATGGGTATTAACAGCACGCATTTATTTATAATAATATAGAATATTTTTCACAAATAAGAGAGAGAAAGAGAATACACATTTTCTTAAAACCTTACGAAAACTTTAGTTTTTCATAAAATATAATTTATTCTATTTAAATAGAAAAATTTAGATTGTTTTAAGTAAATACATTGTTAATACTCTCATCTCAAATGAGCATTTAATTTCCGAATATTTTTTTCTCTCAGTGCAGACGTGGAAAATTCGACTGTAGAAACGGGAAGATTCATGTAGAAGGTTTCTACTTGGCCAATTGCTCTCGGTTGTCTCAAGCGAGTTTTAATGCAATTAAATGTTCAGACGAATGTTTCCGGCCGCGGTAACGGGAATATACTATTTCTCGTCGGTGAATTTTTTGTCCGGTCCCTATTCAGTTGCCCGCGAACTGAGATCTCTCTTTTTCCGTATATTATCCGCATAATTACGCGTCGCGCCAACGCTCACCCCAACATTTTAACGCCGGACTAGCTAACACGGCGATGTACGTCGCTCTAATGGACGTTAAGAGTACGAACGCCAGCAGAGCTAACAACCGGCGAGCCAATGATTCGAAGCCATCATACATTCGATGTACATTAGCCATCGAACCACGATGCATTTACCCCGCGGCATTAGGTTTGTAAACGGCTGATCAACTGCATACCGCTTGCGCGTGCGTAAGGTTAACTAGTTACCCATAATCCAAAATTCAGGATCCGGCCGGTTAAGGCGTATAGTAACACGTGGCGAAATAACGCGCGCATCGTTATTCGACACAGAACAGACTGCGTATTCTTGTACGAGAGGGATGAAGTCTGCATTACACAGAAAAGGACATTCTTATTTAGAAAATATCTTTATTTTTCACACGCTAATCTTCAAATGAGATTATATAGTGTTAGAAGAAGATAAGTTACTTGCAAAAACATATTTTATATGATTTAATTATAGAAAAATCTGTGTTATTAAAAAATTGTATTTTCATTAATGGGAAGCACAAAATATTTTGGATTGAGAATATAATGTTTTTAAATATGTGTCTCCTTATCCACTTAAAATTGATATATTCAAATTAACAATCGTTCAATCATTAATAATCATTATTTTATATATAAAATAATCATTGTTTCACATGTAAGCAACGATATACGATTTTGTTAGAAAAATTTTCTAGTTTTTAATTTCAATAATGTTATATAACTTTATTTGAATATTATAATAGTTTTATAAAAAGTACAATATGTGATTACTTTGATGGTAATGATATCTTCATCCGACATTTGAAAACATTATATTCCCAATCCAATATTTTGTATTTTCCATTAATCAAAAACGTTTTTCAATAATGACATAGGTTATTTTTGCGATGAAAATCATATAAAATACTTTCTTGCAAATAATTTATCTTCGTTTAACGCTATATAATCTCATTTGAGTATTAATATGTTAAAAATAAAAATATCTTCCTAACAAGAATGTCTTTCCTTTTCTTTTAAACTTTTCTCAAGCTCTCTGATATTCAGATTTAAATTCAGAGTTAGATAAGAATTCTTCGCATTGAATCGCGAATTACAAAAATGTAAATGTCATATATATAACTTAATTAGAAAACTTCTAATTCTAAACAAAAATCTAAGTATCTCGTACAAGACAAGTTTCAAGTCGCAACTATTAATAGGCCCGTTACTTAAAACTTGTCTCACGTGAGATACTCAGATTGGAATTGAAAGTTACATTTGACTATTTTAGTTGAATTATATTATATACATAACATTATATCTATAATCCAGATTAGATTCAACTGAAACATTCATATCTAACTCTAAGTTTCTCACTTGAATTATGATACATGTCACACATTTATATTTGTGACCGTAATCCAACAGAAAAAAATTCTCAATTAACTCTGAATTTTAATCTGAATATTTCACTTGAAACTAGTTTCAAGTAACCACTATTAATACAGGCTCTAGAAACAGAATGTAAGAGAGAAAGCATTTGATTAGCATATCTCTGTTCTCCCATCTTGTCATCAGCCGTCTCGCGTAAAAGTGCGTAGAGTCTATTCTATAAGTTCTGCAAATCCTATACAGAGAGAATGATTTGATAGAATCAAATAAACACTTCTTTGGAATGATCCAAACGAATTTTTTTTATTGATCAAACAAAATTTTATTTAACACAACAAAAATATTTATTTGCGGCTTAGTTCCAAAGAAATACTTTTGTTGTGTCGACCAAAAAATTTATTTGGACTATTCCAAAGAAACATTTATTTGATTCAACAAATCGTTCTCTCTGTGTATAAGTTCTATAAATCCTGTATAAGTGTATATATGATTCCTCGTTATGAAACGTTACGTTCAAAAAGTTGCATGGGATTATGGGCGATTCGAGGGAATATCTCAAGCGGTTAATAATAAATATCGCGACTGAAGTATCCCAGCGATTTAATCTAAAGGATTAGCCGGGGAAAATTTCTCGACTTTAATACTGTACAAATTGCGTGAACGCGCGTGAATTCGTGCGGTATTTACGTCTCTCTCCCTCTCTCTCACTCAAGCCGGTATTTAATGGTAAGAAGAAGTTGGCGGGGAAGTTAAAGGGCTAAACTTGCCGTTGCATTCCGACCTGTGTGCGAGACTTTCCGGCGGATTACCGATTAAAAGTTTAACAGCCCGAACTTTCCGAGCGACTTCGCACAAAGTGGCCGAAGTCGAATGGTTGCGCGCTCCCTAAAAGGGTGGGGAGGTGTTTTAAAAGCTGATTATGCATCAGTAACAACTCTATCGATTCATTTCAACAGATTCCCGAGCAAGTTACTGGGTCGCGAGGGGCACGTCGCGTCACCACGCACGGCCGTGTCCAAGAGTTCACCTTTCCTTTTGTGTCGAAAGTATTAACCGAACGAAAAACTTCATGAAAGTAAAACACGCTTGCCCAGCGTTATGAAAGCACCGCATAATATTAGCATACCTCCTCGGCCGTATGAAGCATATCTCCATGATAGAGCACGTCGAATATCGCGCGACCGAGGACGAGCAGGGAGATTGATGGAATTTTTGAGTCCGCCCAAATATTCAGCCACTCTCTCCCTCACTCACTCATTCTCTCTTTCTCTCTCTCTTTCTCTCCCCTATTCTCTCCATATCCATCCCGTCAACGGACGCGATACTTACTGTTCGCGTTTAAGCGCATACTCGTGTATCACTTGAAAGTGCGCGCGCGATCCAACGGGCGCGCGTGTCGCGTCGATTCGCGAAGAGAGAACGCGCTCGTTATAGACATATAACTGTGCATTTAGCGGAACCTTGGAGAGCTTTGTTTCCAGAAAAACGTCTGTCGCCGCTGAAGGAGAGCGGTGGAACGGCCCGTGCTCGCGCACGAGAATAAGTCAACGCGAAAAACTGAAATATTATCTTTTAAAAGCGCGGACATTAAGAGCGTTATGAAGTTACGTAACAAAGGGGAAGTTTAGGTGCCAAGAATATTAAGTTCTCCTAGCGGCGTGCGCTCGGGAAGAAAAAAAGAGTGGAAACAAGAAAAGCGGAGAAAGGGTTAAAAAAAAGAAGGAAAATGAAAGTGCCGGCGATGTGAAGACAGCAAAATTAAAATCGCGACCGTTCTTGACGAAGGAAGAAATAATACATGTGTACATATATATAATAAGAAAAAATATATACATATGCATGCGCTTAGATACACCGAGATGGACATCTCCCATGTGCCCCGAATTGAGATAATATTTGCGTATTTATTTGTAAAATAAATACGATTCCACGCACTCCGCGAAATGACATGGGGGGGGGGGCTCTTTCGCCGCAATATCGGCAAATGTCAGGGAGAACGAAACAATGAGAGCTCTCGTGAACGTGGAAGGAGTTCTCCCCCAGCCATCGTCGTCGTCGTCTTGTGTCCAGAAGAAATTTCCGAGTGAAAACAGCGAAGCTATTCCGACGACCACCGCTGCTTCTTCTCTAGTCCGCGCAGTTCTCTCTACTCTCGCGAAGCGAGAGTCCCCGTTACAGTCCTTCCTCATCTGCATTTCGCCCGCCTTTATATACCTTCCCGCCCCTTATTTCCGCGCCGTCTTTATGTAGCGCGCCAACGGAGGAAGAAAAGCACTTCGCTTGTGCAGATATTTCTCTTTATGTACACTTGACATGTAAAAATTTCAACGACGAGAATAATTCGTGCCGTTTGTATGCGGAGTTTCAGATGGTAGCTGCCATTGTATTATCGTGCATCCGAGCGTGATAAACAGGTTAAAGGAAGATGAGGCAGGATTGTAAGGTAAATACGTAATATCGCGGAAACCTGATGCGGAATGGAAGCGAACGTGCCCTGCCACGAGGCTCCCGACCGTTTCGATCCACAGCGCGCGACTAATTCCTCTCCG
Source organism: Odontomachus brunneus (assembly GCF_010583005.1). Taxonomy (NCBI): domain Eukaryota; kingdom Metazoa; phylum Arthropoda; class Insecta; order Hymenoptera; family Formicidae; genus Odontomachus; species Odontomachus brunneus. The sequence continues at coordinate 2,192,171 of NW_022639471.1, forward strand.
AGCCAACCGTTGTCAACAGACGTGCGAAAACAAAGTAATTAAGGTGATGCCACACGGATTAATGTGAAACGACGCGGCTGAGTGTGTGCGAGATTGTTTGTAAATCATACAACTTCATCATAAACTATCTCGGATAACCTACACGATGCAAGCAAATTCCAGACCGCGTTAGTCTCCGCATATTTGTATAAAATAATTCGTATTAAAATTAAGACGCGACACCGACTCTTTATTATTGTCACATCGAGGAATCATGAGCACGAAACACGTCTGCACGGGACATCGTCGTCCAGCGCGTTCCGCGGAATCCACGTACGACGAGGTGATACACCAAATCGACGATAGCGTCTTATCCGTCAAATTAACTAAAAACAAGCATCACGTTGAGACTACGGATGAAGACGCAGTCAAGCCTGCGCCTTGCATTCACGTTCATTGCGTGGATAAATACGGTAACGCCATCAATATCATCAAAAGCAACGATGACGCGACTATGATTCCACTAATTGATATTACAATCGACAGACGACGTAAATTTTGACAGTATTGTTCTTAATATTGATACAATGAATTTTGCATACCGCCACGCAAGGTAACAAGTGCAAGAAGAACTGTCCAAAAGTCAAGGTGATACATAATCAGTCACCATCTCCGAAAAAAGCGGAGGAAGAAATGCTCATACTGAAGGCAGTACAGCATACCACTCCCTCTCACGATATGAGACACAGTCTTGAGGTAGAATTTAAGTCGCCACGGAATTACATTCCGCTACCAGAACTTGGACCACCCCCACCCATAATCGTTCCGAAAGAGACCATTACCGTGAAACCGGATAAGCCGAAGAAGAAAAGGAAGAAGTAGAGCGATCGAGATAAACATCGGACAAAGTTTGCGAGCACCATCTGCGGAAAATATTTTACTCGTGTACAGAGGCCTTACTCACTGCACAGAACCCTTAATTTGCATACAGCAGAGGCAACGACAAAGGAGCGACCATTAGATACAGCGAAAACGCGGAGCTAATAAAGAACTTTTCTCAAAACCACTATTTAATTCCCACGTGCTCGCCCATAAAAATTCTTTAAGCGTACGAAGAAAAAAATTGGTTAAATTAACCCGGTAATGGACAAACTAAGTGCATCTTGACTGAAGAAAATCGAATTTCTGGTTTTTATAGATCAAATTTGGCTCTAAGAGAACCAGAAATTCTGTTTCCTCCAAATAAAATGCCTTTCGTTCGTCACGCTGAAAAGAAAATATTTAAAAATTTATTTATGAGATATTAAGTTTATTCACAGAAATAAATTTTGATTCAATACAGAGAAATAAGCTTTATATCCGACAAATGTTCAAATATTTTCTTCTCAATGTGCAAATTAATTTGCCTAAACTTTTTTCTCCATGCATAGATACGCATAAAGAAAGAGCAGAACAAGATCAATCGACTCGGTGTTCAGGCAACTGCTGCAATTTATCAGAAAAAAATTGACGCAGCAACAATAGTCATCGAGATGACATTTATACTTTTCACCTGTCCGCCGTGAACATTAATCGAGTTCGGCGAATTCTAGGCACAAGCGTCTTATAGATTTACGAGTCGCGCGAAACTGAAGTGTTCGCCACTTTGTCGGAAAGGCGAGGGCAAGAGGCGCGGAGTCGAATAACTCGGGGTGATAAATCAGCGGTATTATATTCTTGCTCGTCTTGGGAAACAATAGATCATATCGCGCATACGGATACGCCGGTATTAAACGTTTTTGGTTCCATTGTCGCCCGACGAGCGCGCGCCGTGCCAGCGCGCGGCGGGGACCTTTTTAAGCCGCGCTTTAAGTTTCCACTCTCGCCAATAAATCACGACGATTTAACCTGCATGGTAAGAGAAACGCGAACTTGAGCGCGCTCAAAGGGTGCCGCCCTTCCCCGATAAAGGGTTGGAAAAGGAAGGATGCCCGCAAATATTCCATTACGACGTACGCTAAGAGCCGGTGTAAAGTATCACTCGAGGTTCTCGTATTGCGTGCAGCGAGGGAAGCCAGAAAGGAGGAGGATGTAGTATCGGGAAGGGAAAGGTCAACGGAGACACACGAGAGAATCGATAGCTCGTCGAGGGAAGCAGGCAGGTGACAAAGAGAGGTGCTTTTTGACGAATGTGAAATATTCATCGTCAGTTGGCGAAGCGAGATTGAAAAAGCAGTCTCTTCGCGAATCTTTACGATAACAGTAGTTAGAATTCTCAAGCCGGAGCTCGCAAGCCCGTCTTTTTATTGGCGTAAAACGGCGAATATTAATGTGTAGCAGTGAAACCTCACTGAAAAGTTTTCCTTTCCCGACGTATGTATGCCCTATATTCCCACATTTCTTGTCACTCTCTCTCGGGAGAATGAAAGATCGAATCCCTCTGGGCTTCGCTTATTCCCGCCACGTGATATCCATGGCCCTAGATCTTCGCGACTTGAGCTTTGACTTTCATCCTCTCTCACATGAATCAGCCGTACTTACGAGCGACATGATTTGCAGCGGAAAAAACGTGCGGAGAGACAGAGAGAGACTAGGAGAGAAAGAAAGAGAGAGAAGGAGGGAGAGAGAAACGGCAAAGGTAACGGTGTAGAGAAGCCGATAAAAGATCGCGTGCGTGACGTTGTCGCAGTGAAACGTAGTCGCGGTGAGGGATTATCCCCAGGAAGAGACGTTGTACCTACCCTCCAAGATTTGAGAAGCGCGCTATACTTCGACGACGAAGGCAGAAGCGCGAAAGATACATCCCACGATCAGAGGGTGGAGGGGAAGAAAGGCAGGGGATGGAGTGATGAAACGCGTCATTTGTCCGCGGACCCGAAATACTCACAACCGCGTTCAAACACGAAGAACATCCAGTGCGGTTACGAAGCCGTAAAAGCTTGGCAACGACAAATGCACCTAGCGTGTTGCGAAGGCGCGCGAGTACACGCGCAAACGTTGGCCCGTGCAACGGACGGCTGTAATTGGGTGCTGGTTACAGAATTCATTGCCGCGTTTAGGGCCTTAAACGACCGAGAGATATATCACAATTAAACGTGACCATCAATCTGGACTCTAAGCTGTGATGCTGTGCAAAATACTGCGGCAGGCATTCAAGTAGGCGTAAAAAATCAACGGGCATACATGCATTTGTGCGCGAGTGTGTGTGTGTGTGTGTGTGTATGTACAAACATATATAAATATAAATACTAGATTTTGTACTATAAGTAATTTCGGATATGTGTCAGACACAGAATGAAACACGAGATATATTTTTGCGCCGTTATAATTGTGTGAAACAGTATACATGCGAAAGGTAGCAGAAGATCGTGCATCAAAACATTTCATGAAATTATATCGACACGAAAATATAATCCTCTCATTTTACCCGCAACCGAAATTACTTATCGTACAATCCAGTATATAGGGTGAGTTCATAATTAATGCCATCTTGAATGTCTTTAAAGCAAGAAACAAAGGTGATCTTCAGATTTTCGAAGCTATTCTACTTGGAAAACGTGCTTCTTATACACTGAGAGAAAAACTATTTGAGAAATAGCAAATATTTGGTAGATACTAATATTTACTTATATAAGCGCAGAGGATATTATAATTTCTTTTCGTATAATTTTTTAAAAATTTTACTATGTTTTTAATAGTTCAAGAACTGTCAGTAAGGTCTATCTTACGCAACAAATTTCGCTAGAAGCATAGTGTTTTAATAGCACATTTTAATTCCTAAAATACAAGTAGTACATATAAAATAAAAGGATAACGAATTATTGCAAAATGTCAATCTATTCCTCGTTTACAAAGTTCTAAAGTAAATTTTCACTATAAAATTCTCTCCGTGTACTAATATTAATACTTATACTAATACTAGAGTATAAAATATTTTTCAAATAAGAAAATATATATTTTCTTAAAACCCCTTAAGAGAACCTTTAGCTCTTCATGAGAGCAATTGTTTCTTCTATTTAAATGAGAGAACTTAAATTTAAGTAAATACGTTGAGTGCCTCCATCTAATAAATATTTACTATTTTTTTTTCTCTCAGTGTGGTTATGTTTTTTTTCTGACGGCAATAACTTCGGAAATCTTATCTTTGTCATTTTTCTTCAGAGATACTCAAAATATTGATAGTTACTGTCCCACCCCGTAGAAATGAACACGTAAAATTAGCACGTAAAAGTCGCGCAAAACTTCAACACATATCACGATAATTTTTATATGTTAAAATCGAGTTTTATATGTTATTTTTAAAATCATATCAACCGGCGACGTTTTACGGCACATTCACTAATATTTTCGCGCGTTCTGCATTATGCATTAAATTGCTGTTTGCGATTAATTCCATTTGCGAAATATAAGTATTATCGTATGAAACAAAATATCCCGCCCTTCTCTCTTTCGTGCAGAATACGCATATATTTACTACCGTGGGATTCTCTCACGCGCACGTTGTATTCCCGTAATATGCACGCGCAACCCGTAATCTGGCACAACCAGGGGCAGAAATTTCGTTGCCGCATTTAAGACCAGCCTAACCATAACACGGACTGGTTGAGTATCGAATTCGACGTTGGGCAAAGCTGGTGGAACCGCAATTTACATGCACCACGTACTGCCCTTAACGCAGCATGCTATAGTCGGGCTAATGGAGGGTCTTAGTACAGACAGAATTGATGATCGCGATATACCTAAATCTATTCATCCATGATAATATGAGTACATTATAGAACAGTACGACAATAATTGGATACCTTTTATCTAATTGTCGAATAAAAACGCGCATGGCCCACTGTGTACAGAGATTTAAAGCCTCCAACACTAACGACGGGCATTTTTGTCGCAGGAAAATCAGCTTTATTGTATAAATTGAGTCGAGAGGTTTATCCTTGAAATTAAACGCGAACGACGAACGAGATCACCAAGGTATTTCGACGCGACTATTTACGCGCAATCAGCCGCGCCTATTGCTTGTTATTATCGGACATGATAATAACAACAAATAATATTACTTAGAGAAGGAATAATTCGCAAGTATTATGACCGCGTACGCAGAGTGAAGGACTCAATGAAAATACATGGGTTTGTAAACACCATAAAAGTCTTCATAATCTGTTTCGGCGCAGCAGCTTTTCATCCGCGTATTCTGGAAAAGCGGCTTACTCGTTAACGAGTATAAAAGACAACACATGCATTCGGAAATCTGATAGCGACGCCGATACGAAATCATCACGCGAAATTATTTCCGCGATTCGGTGCCTGCGCACGCTCCAATAACGAGCGCAAATCCGCGCACGTGTATCGGCGCGCGATGGAAAAGCTTGTGCAAAAAAGAAAGAAGGGAAAAAGGAAAATCGAGTAAAAGTAAATCTGCTGACAATATTCGAGCCGCTTAGAGCCTTAAACTGCCTGAAGTATAGATCTATCTTTTCCATTTGCAAAACGCTGGATCAAGCGTCACACATGCGCGGATTTATGCAGCACGTACTTCATAACGGTGTCGACAACGAGCTTAATCGTTTTAAATTCGTCGCATTCAGCAACACGAAGCTGCGTGCGCGATATCGATGGCGGTGCTACGAGCACGCGGAATTTGATGCAGCCAGTTGCGTGGCGTGTACTTGAAATGGTCTTCCCGATTCATCGTATGATTTAATGAAATTTGAATGCATCGACCCTCGGATCGCTGGCTCGAAACGCTCAATCGTTTAGCAACGGTTTGTTGGCGTTCCGCGCGTGATCGTCTTGCGTATATAAGGAAGAATTTACACCTTGGCAGAAAAGCAGAAAAATAGAAAGGCGGAAGCCAATCAAAACTCACGTTGGTGGTCAGGTAATAGTCGACAATTTCTGCTTTTCTATTAGCGCGAGTTCCGACTGGTTTCTGCCTTTCTGTTTTTTATTTTTCTGTCGAGTTGTGAATTCTGTCTAAGACGCGATTTTTACACACACACAGCAGCGTGGAATATTCGCGGGAAAAAAGGATCACACGTCGCGTAAGCGCGACGTCGGTACACATTGCAGAGTAAACCGCACAATTATCGGCATTCCCCTTATCCATTGAAAAAACCAGAGTTGGCTGTTAGTCGATTAAAGCGTTAATTGGCTGAAATAATCGGCAAGTCAATAACCAAAATTATTCGATCGTTATGTATAAAATTACGGCCTATAATCACTTTCGTGATTATCACGACGTGGGACAATCGATGATGGAAACCTTACAATTCTTCTAATTATATTTATGAAACGAATAAATTGTATCGATTTTATAAAATTCATGCAATGTAATTGTTATGTTAACGCAGTAATAAATTTACTGAAAGTTACATTTAGATTTTTATATCACATTTACCATGACATATTGCAAATTTTGATCATTTTCTTTCGTATTACTGTCGTACATCTATTCTATCGTTCTATATGATAAATACGAATGTAATCTGATTAGATATAAAAGGAATTCAACGTTGCTGAATTTCATGATTTAGTATACTTAAAGTTGCACTGTAAAATTTACGTACATCAATCCATCGGCGGGATAATCAATCGATTGATGAAATTAATTATTAATGAAACGTTGATTTGATTCATTACACACTGATTAATAATTCATTTCATTAATCGATTAAATTATTCGTGATTACATATAACGACTATCCTTGCTATTAATGTGCTGATTATTCTAGACAGGCAGAACTTTTCGTCGATTGATGTCCAATGTTGAGAAAAACCTAGTTTTTCATGAGATCAGCATAGCACAATTGAATCTTGCCTTTAGTCTCTACGATATCAAGAGAGATTTTTAGAGTTCAAACTATAAATAGATATCTCTAGTCACAAAAAACCGGCAGTTTTGCAATTAAACTTCTTGCAATCACTTTTTTAATTCTAAAAGGGTCCTTCACAGCTAAAACTGTGAGCAGATCCCTCTGGCCGCAAGAAAAACCAGATTGCAATTAAATTTCTTGCCTCTGTATTCTTTTTGTTTCCAAAAGAGATCTTCACAGCTGAAACTGTGAACGGAGACTTCTGGGCAAGAAAAACTAGATTTTTCTAAAGTTTCAATGATTGTAGGGGAATGCCAGTAATTTAGTTGCCAGTGGTTTTTACCCTGCGTCGAATGAAACCTTAATTTAGCGTCTCACTCGAGATTTCTCGTGGGCAACAAAATCCGTGGCAAGATATCCGAATTCGCCGCGGATATTGTCGTATCATTTTTTGATACCTTCCGCCGAGTGTGTAACGCCGAGTATACCGAAATGCAGGCTTGTGCGCAGTGAATGCGCATTTATACGATGTTCTCAGCGCATACAGAGCCAGGAAGCAGAAACTGACTCGATCCTTCCGTACCCGAGGCGTTGTATTCAGCGTGCCGCGTGATAACCGGCGTTATCCGGACACGTTGTGATTTTCCGCGGAAAATAAACCTGCCGCTGTTTCCGCGCCGTGCCGAGAATACTCGAGGAGTCGACAAGGGCGGAAAAATCGACGGTTGACCGAACCGCTGCCGCCGACGGGGACGACGACGACGACAACGACGAAGACGACGACGATACGAAGAGAGAAAGAGAGTGAGTGAGCGAGTGAGAAGGATGGAGACTGTATAGAGGGGACTAAACTCTGTACACGATCGACGAGCACGCAGCAAAATTGATCTTATTTTCCGCTTTCACGCACCTTTCCGTTATTTTCCGCCACCCGCAACGCGTGTGTGTCTCTCGATGGTATTTGCGCGCCGGGTGTATCGGCGATAAGGCCGAGTAATCGTGTCGCGAATATCGCATTACATAGTCGAGAGGCTTTCAAACGATTTCTTATCGTCCGCGAATGCAACAGGGGATAGAGGAGATAAGTCCAGTAGTCGGTACTGTTGCACGAACGCAATCAGATATTGAGGTGTATGTGGGGATTTTTAAAGGAAAACGAATAAGTAAATAATAAATGTGATAATTGATAAAAATAATTAATTAATAGATCCCCGATAATAAGTTAATACATCTTTTGATATTGGATGAGCTTTTGCTAGAGTGTCTTGAACTGGTGAGTGCAGCAACGAGTGTTGGCTACTGGACGTTTTCTTTTAGTACTATTATGCACACAATTAACGTTAAACACTTACTAGTCAAGTATACCGGATAAAATCTGATTTTCCGGATATCACATTAGAGAAAGGAGAGAGAGAGAGAGAGAAAGAGAGAGAGAGTGTGTGTGTGTGTGCGCTGTTTCAATCTGTTAAGAATAAAACAGTCATATGATAATAAAATCGCCGATAGAACTGGTCGAAAAAGTACATATGTATTAATTTTATGTATTTATCTGTATAAAGGAAAAACAGAATCGGTATGCACACATGATGCGCTTTATAAATGCAGTTTATAAACGCGTAAAAGCGCATTGCGAAATTTTCTTAGACTAAAATAATCAACAAATTAATAATCAAAATTAATCAATCGTCATATACAAACTGATATAATTAATTATTAATCAAGCTTTGAAAAAATTAATTATACACTGATTGATAATTTCAATCAATAAAATTATCTGTAATTTTATATATGACAATTAATTCTGATCAATGATTCGCCGATTATTTCAGCCAAAACAAATTTTAATTAATGTCCAACTCTAAGGAAAACCTGATTTTCTATGTGATTAACATTGTGCCATTAAACCTGTTTTCACTTTATAATCTTAAAAGAGATCTGCATAGTTAAAACTGTGAACAAATGTCTCTAGTCACACGAAAAACTAGATGTTTCTAGAACGTCAATGACTAAACAGGATGCCAATAATTTGGTTTTCAATTAATCAATTAATTCTCTGACGATTGATTTGCCGATTATTTCCTTCAAAGAAAATTTGGATCGATTGATGCAAAACACGATGCCCGTGCACTGGGAAAAGAATACTTGAGAATTTATTTGTGGAATATAAAAGTTTATTTGCAGAAATAAACTTTATTTCACCGACATAAGTTTTATGTCCCACGGATAAATATATTTTCAAGTTTTTTTTTCTCAGTATACTGCACAATGTAACAAAGATGATCTCCGTCGCGTTGTTCTTCCTCGTAACATCGCTACGATCGAACTTGTCGAGCATCAGCGAGCGAATTTCGCACACACGGCGCGGTCTCGCGACTCTCACGGCCGCGATAATACCGACGAATGCCGGTAAATTAGATTAAGCGTATTCGTCGGGTCACGCAGGTGAGCACCAATTGTGTTCATTATTAACTTAATCAGGTGCAGCTGGGCCACGCACGCTTCGTACCTACGCTTCAACGCGAGCGGTTAACATTCACGACTGCGCGCGCGATGGGGCGCTGTTGCGTTCGGTGTCGTTGCACGCGTTACACTCGTCCGAATAATTCCCGTGATTGCCGATTGCGAGTATCGCGCGTTTGATAATGAGCTCGAACCGGGTAAAAACGACCCGTGCTAATTCGCATCTCGCACCGTGTCGAGCAACACGCGTCTCGATAATGCGGACGTGCGTGCGTATACGAAAACGCGAGTGTCTACCGTGCTGTGTAAACAAGGACGAGCTCGCGAGAGTGAAACACGAATATTCTTGAGCAATATTTGAATACGAAATGTATAGATTCACGGGTACTGCAAATATTTCAATATGAAACGTGACTATTTCCCGGTTTCGCGAATTAATTCCACGTCGTGTATTTCTTGCTTCCCTTTCTCATTACCGAGTGATCATTTTATTTCAGATACATTATGATGGAACATTAATATGTTATCGTATTTAATTATAGTGATGAGCATTCTGAAATGTACGATTGCGGAATTACATGTGCCGGCTACGCAAGGTCACGTAGAAAGCTAAACTAACGGAATACGACAACGTATTAATAATATTTGAGGATGATGCAAATAAAATAAATTACTGATATGTTCGAACGGCAAGCAATTCCGTGATCATTCAAATTCCATCAAACTTGAAAAGCCAATAGAGAATTTAGAGATATAACACTACATAAGCTATTGCTCTATCATGATGCCATAAATTATTACTTATTGCCGTTTTTTCCAAGAGTGTTAATAATTTTTAAAATATTTATTTCAGAATTATTCGGTATTCAAATATCTCAACACTTTCTAACTGTATTCTAACTGCATTCAATCTATATTTTTAATTTCAATTGACACACACTATATTAATTATATAGCTTACTCAGCTCCTGATATAGTATGAGAGATAAGCGAATTTTTAATGTGGATAAATAATGGAATTGATGGAAAAATAAAATATACTTCTCTTTTTTATAATATCTGTTTTATCTTTCTTATTTTCTTTTTGTTGTTGATAGAAAAATTTCCACGGGATTGAAAGATGCAAAAGAGTTGGAAAAGAAAAGCAAAAATCATAGCTGTGTGTCTAATAATGCTATATATCAATAGAGATTTAAATTTAGATAGCTAGTATAACAACAAGAGTAAACATTAGTGAAATGAAAACAAATCCAAGCTAGAATTTTCAGTTCAAAAAAGAGCATTATTAAACGCACAAATTACTATTTACGAGATTTGCATTAAATTCTAAGATTATTCAATTTATTCATGTGTGTGAAGAATTATTCAGTCGGATTAATATTTCCTGTTGTATGAAATAAACGCAAGCACAGGTTAATGAATAATCAAAGGCTCTCTAAACTATCAAATAATAACGCGCCCTTAATGTCGGCTAAATTTCGACTAGAACTTCGGCACGCACATATCCATAGCCCATCGTTATTATAAATAACTATAGCTGTATGAATCTCCGATTGTTCAACTTGCACACAATTTATAATTCGTTATCATTTGATAACGAATCATTTGATATATGATATAATCATTAGTATAGTCATTTGATATATAATTTCAAAACCTCTGATTATAGATGAACTTATATGTGTGTATCCACGTATTTATTTCACACAACAAGAAATATTGATTCGGCTAATTAACGGTCCATGAATCTGTGTTAATTATGCTCTTTCTATTAAAGATTTGAACACACACAAAACTATTATCTTTGCTTTTACAATTCCTTCTGTCTCAATCCTTTTTCCCATATTCTATTAAAATCTCCATCGTCAATTAAAAACGACGATAGAAGAATTCCACATAAAAATAGTTTATTATTTACTTTACCAATCAAAAAATTCCATTACTTACTTGTATGCAATATTTAATATTTGCCTACCTTATATACTCGGTATGCAGCTAAGTAAGTTATACAGGGTGTCTTACACTCTCCTCCGGGCATTTTGTGGGAACGTAGAACAGGTTACGGTGAACATAAAAGTTCTATACCGTTTTGCGATATTCGCAATAATTATCGAGATATTAATTATAGAAAATTTATGAATAATCATGCAGAATATGGTAAATGAGTTATAGTAGCGACGACTGCCGTCGTGTACTTATACTTTAAGTCAAATTGAACAAAAAAGTCCTCTACCATTTTCCAAATAATCACATAGATTTTTAATTATTAATTAAAGAAGATTATTGCATGATTTTGCGTGATAATGTACTCATCTTTAATTAATAATTAAAAATCTATGTGATTATTTGGAAAATGGTAGAGGACTTTTTTGTTCAATTTGATCTAAAATATAAATACACGGCGACAGTCGTCGCTACTATAACTCATTTACCATATTCTGCATGATCATTCACAAATGTTCTACAATTAATATCTCGATAATTATTGCGAATATACCGCAAAACGGTATAGGACTTTTATGTTCACCGCAACCTGTTCTACGTTTCCACAAAATGCCCGGAGGAGAGTGTGAGACACCCTGTATAATTAACACGTTGTTTATTGAAATTAAGACAAAATATTAAATGCAAATGGAATATTGAGAAAGAGAAAGATAATCGGATATTAAATAATTCCGAAATATATCTATTTTCAACATAGAGAAAATGACGAGAAGTAATCATTTGTTCAACTATCAAGATAAGACAATAATTTATATGTAACATAATGTTATATCTCAAGATTCTTCAATTAAATGAAGTTAATTGAGATTTATAGAGTTAATATAAAATTTCAACCCAGAGGGAGTTTGAAAATTTCCTTGGCTCGCTTTAACGCGCATCGAAAACTCGCTTCATTGGATATCACGAGGTAAAGTGAAGGAACGATACTTCCGATACCAGGTAAGATGAGTACAGGGGAACTTTCAGATCTAAGTAGTAGGCTCTTTGCTTTTGAGACTGTGGATTTTAGTAAAATTTTGGTTTTGGTTGACGGAGGCAAGTTGAACGAAAAGGAGGAGGAGGAGGAAGTAGAGAAAGAGAAGATTCCTCGCATCTATACTAGCATGGCGAGGTCTATACAACCACTCAGCTTTCATGCTGCACGCCAAACCCCTCTAACGCGATCAGCAACGAACAGAGAGAGAGAGAGAGAGAGAGAGAGAGAGAGAGAGAGAGAGAGAGAGAGAGAAGAAGGGAGAGGGGAGAGAGAAAAGGAAAGACGGTTTTAAAGACGGCGGGGCAACATTTGCATTTCTCGACACTTAGATGGGAGAGAGCGGTGGGCCGGCGCGTTATGCAAATCTTAATTCGCCTCACTGGAAAACTCGTAAAATTACCGTGCTTTTCCGCAATAAAGCCTCAAATTACTTGCACGCTCCTCCACGTACTTCACCCCCTCGGTCGGCCTCGCGTTCCGCATGGAGAGAGATCTACGCGATCGTTCGGGGCGCTCTTTTTCCCTCCGCGAGGATTAACGACACCCACGTCGAGAGAAACGTTGAAAAAAAAAAACATTGAAATAATACAATCGCACGCGCGCATTGCTCGAGCCGACTAAACACCCCCATGGGTCCTATATACGCGCGGCGTACCCGGTAGATCTTGATTTTCCCACGCGCCGGTATATCATTAGCGCGTTATCGTTCGACGCGGAGAATGATCAATTAGCGGACACGTACGTGTACGTATGAGTAACGTTTGCGGTCGATAGTTTATTAGATACACGCATAATTCGGTTTGCTCAATTATCGTAACAGCGCGGCCCCTGGCCGCTGAGCGCAGTTAAAAATCGTTTGACACGTCGGCATGAATATTCGCTCCGCTGTATTTACGAGTCTAAAGGTATATCCTCCAAGGACCTATTTAACATTTGTGAAATCGTGCGATACGTGCACACATGAAGGAGAAAATCGACCGATCTCGTGTGCAACGAATATCGTATCGCAACATTGTATATTGTATACACACACAGTATTACTATATCACAGAATTACTCCTTTAAATATCCGCACTGCCTATTCTCTAAATTTACCGAAATGGAAATTTACTCGAAACGAGTGGAAAGTGCCAATATTTTCAGTCAAAGCGACAATGAAAACACTGCCACTCGAAATCGCAAGAGTAAATGTTCCACACAGGTTTAAAGTAGATTCTGTACTGAGAGAAAAAATTTGAAAAAGAACAGATTTTTTTTCGCGGTAGTAATAACAATTTTTACTTAAATCTGGTTGTTTGTTTAAGTAAAATAAACAATTAGTTACATAAAAAACAATGGTTTTAGAAAATATAGATTTCCTCTTTTAAAAAAAGTGTTTCTTCAATTTAAAAATATTTATATTAATACAATATGTTATTAACATTCAACGAATAAATATTTCTTATTTTTAGATATTTTTTTCTCTCAGTGTAACTTTCTATGTGCGAATATTTAACTCAATTAAAGTAATTTAATTTTAAGTACAAAAATATTCATTCGACATTCTGAGTGGAAAATTTATCTCACATGAGTGAAAAGTTTTAATGACTCGGTGGTCATTGTATTTTTCGAGTAAAACTTTACTACAAAAAATTTAGACAATATGTATATATTCAAATCAATATATATAATACTTCTCTTAATATTTAATGTTAATTATACCGTAAAAAAAAATTAATTGCAGGAGCTGAAATATCGCTGTGGCAATTAGGAAATATTATTGAAATATGGGCAGAACTAATATCGTTGCTATCGAAGCTAAATTTATTAACTATTTGAATTTCGGAGCTACAATAAAAAATATTCGACAGAATATTCCTAGACAGAAAATTTCTATCGCTTTTATTTTAAATTGCACTTTATATTCGTTAAAAACGTAAAACTCGCACCTTACGTTACAAATCCAAACCAAAGTTTTCCATCAGTTTTTAACATAGTTCAATAATTAATATCCACTTTAATACAAAGACGAAAATAGATGTCTTTATTACTTACACAACTGCGCTGTTTAATGCTGATCTCACAGAAAGACGATTCCACGTCCATCGGAAGCGCGCTAATTTTCCCTTTCCAATGATCTTTGCCTCAAGTCGCTATGACGTCTACAAGTGGAGTTATTAGCGATTGTGTCGATCCGCGCTTTAGATTTTTCGGCGTTGTCGCTGTAAGTAGCGAGCCGTGTAAGTAGGACGCGAGTATTGCCCGCGCGTGAAAAAACTTTTAAATATTTGCACATAGAAAGTTACACTGAGAGAAAAAAATATCTAAAAATAAGAAATATTTATTCGTTGAATGTTAGTAACATATTGTATTAATATAAATATTTTTAAGTCACCTTTCGCGATAAGTGAAAGTACGCCGCGGCCAGGCGCGCTACCCCCTCCCCTCCCTCCCCGCGGCCAGATAAGCTCCACCGCAGAGCTCCGCCCGTGACTGACTGCGACAGCGCGACCATTCATCTCACTTTATAGGAGACAGTGCGCCGGCGCAAGAGCAAGTGTAAGCGTATCATACGAGCGCGAATTTCGGGCCCAGATCTGATGTCGATGCCGTGGCTTTAAACGGCTGTAACTCGCGAATAAGTCGACATAGAGATATGAAACAAAAAAGCAATCATTTTGTCACGCGCTCCCGCACACGTCTGTAATGCTCTTTCATTGGCCATTTGAAAAAGTTGCGTAATCGTGATCGATTAAAGCGTGGTAAGCGCGATCATACGAGCAACACGTAACTTCTTTCGCTCGCGATCGAATTGTTTAGATTCCTTTCTTCTCGTCTATTGTAATAATGATGAGATTGTAATAATGATGAGATATAAACACTGTGCGTCAAAGGCATAATTATCATGGTTATTTGAGAATTGGTAGAAGATTGTTTTGTTCAATTTCATAAGCTCCGCTCGTACACGAGCGTTAATACGCATTATGTTAGACATTTTGTATATATTTCCAAAATGAATGAAATAAAAAATAAAATATAATAAAATATAAGAAAATATAATAAAAATATTATGAAGAAATAAAACTTGTTTTATATATCTATTAATTATATAGAGTAGATTTAGATGCTCTTGTGCAAATAGAACTATTAAATTAAATAGAAAAATCTTGCATCATTTTATACAGATTATTCTACGGTAATTGTCGAGATAATAAAACTACGGTAACTGTCCGAGATAATGAAATAAAACTAGTCAATCAATGCGAGTTTTATAAGGTTAATTTCTTACAAAGTCGAATATTCGAGATTCGCGCGTATAAAATATTTAAAAATATTGTAGCTTTTTCAGTTACTCGACAAGCAAATGTGCGCTTTTAATTTTAAATTTGTATCTCACAGAGAATGTATGTTACCTGCGATAACCAAGTTTTTCTTTGGTAATGACAGCAAATCTTTTAGCAAAGTTCAAATCAGCCATTGAAATTTAGCTGACATTATTAAGTAATTTCTGTATAAGCGCAATATTTGATTCATAAAGCCATTCGACGAAACTACTCGTCCAATGTGATCGCTTAATCGTTTCGAGCGTGTTAAGCCGATATTCACAGTCCGTCATTGTTTGACAAATAACCATGGCTTCATGAATCTCTGATTATTCGATAACGCGTGCGTACTTCATACAAGAAATATTCAATCAAACAGCTGAATAACAGCACGTGAATATGAATTCATGTGTACTCTCAATCAAAGATTATAAATAATTCACAGCTCTGAATGCCGGCTATAGATAGTTGAATGCGCGTGTGTCGGGCACGCGACCGTACGATTTTTTCACGCGTATCTCAGCCTTCACGAGCTGGATGACGGATCTAAAGTGGGATCCGAGCATGTGGCGTTCCTCGCGCGCGTAATGAGGCTGCATGTATGGCCGAAGGGAGCACCACTAGACCGGGGGGCGAACGTAGTTGGTGCCACGGGCCAGTGTTTACAGCGACGATTATTCATTCACTCAATAATTCATAATTCGCCCGCCTGTCAGCCTGCGATACACCACGAGTGACAACGGAGAGCCGCGCGTCCGCCTCGACTCTCGCGTTCGCGCGCGCAGACGGGATACCCGGTATATAATTCAGGTGATTTAAAGCGGGCGATAATACGGCGTCACAGCTAACCAAATTGATTCAACGGCGGGGCCGCGTAATTGCGCGCGCGGAGCAACCACAATGTAAATGCGATTGGGTCGCGCGCGCAGTTCGTCCCCCGCATTATTTGGCTTAAACTATCTTCGACGTGTCACGTCAACGGTATTAGCGTTTCGCTAATTATACGGCGTGTCTCCGAGAGCCGCCCTCGTCGTATCAGATTTTAACGATGTATTCTTCGACCCTCCTTCGCGCCTCCGAGGCGCGTGATCTCGTTAGCCGAGCTGCGTGCGCCGTAGATTTCACCTCTCGCGTGTATAATATCTCCACCTCCACGTCGTTACTTAGTGCATGAGGAAACTGTTCACTTGAAAAGTTCCAAATAAAGGAGTTTCCTCGGGGGATAGGAGGATCGGCAAAGGAAATTAATATCGACAACTAAACGTAAAATAAGCGCGAGAAGCTAGACTCAAATACGGATTCATTTAGTCTCTTTTCTTTGAGTGAAAAATTTTCCACCCGAAAAGTAAAACGCGACAGTCGAGTCGCTCGAATTCGAGTTATTTTGCACTCCTATAGAGTGAGCTCCCCGCTCTGAGTCGTTGAGTGAATATTTTCAGTCGAGATTGAAGAGCGAATCTGATGTATCTCACTGTCAGCGGAGTATATCACTCCAATCGATTGAAACATGAGTCAGAATCCATCCACTCTAATCTTAAGATAGCCTCGAATGAAAACACTGCCACTTTTCATACTCAAAAAATACTTGCAAATTTATATTTACAGGATATTAAATTTATTTCTGTAAAATAAGAGTTTATTCGTCTCTTTCTCTCTCTCTTTGTGAATAAATTTTATATTTCACACACAAATAAATTTTTAAGTCTCTTTCTCTCAGTACATTCGTTTTGTGTGAGATTTCGTTTCAAGATATTTAGGGAGTGGATTTTATTTCGCATATAATAATATAATCTCTCCGCTCGCGCGTTATTAGTACACATGTCAGTACACTGAGAAAAAATATTTAAACATTTATTTGCGGGATATACAATTTATTTCTGTGAAATAAACTTTTATATAAAGTTTTTTTTATATAGAAGTTTATTTCTGTGAGATAAACTTTTATCGCACAAATAAATTTTCAAGTACTTTGTTCTTAGTGCGTATAAGAAAATTGTTTACGTGAAAAATTTTGAATTAAAATAAGGTTTCCTCGAGGAATAGAGAAAAAATTAGCAATAACAAATTAATATCGAACTGAGCTTAACGTGAATGTGAAAGAAAGAGACTCGAATATGAATTAATTTATAGATAAACATCAGCGAAATGGAGCTTTCGCTGGTAAAAAGTGAATGCTAAGGTAACAGTGTCAATGTCTAGACGCTAATAACACTACACTGAAAAAAAAGCGGTTTGATTGACAAAATCAGTGGTCATCGGCCCTCGAAGAAATATTAGATCTATTCAACAAAATACATGTTAATGCAACAATAAGTTGCATTGAAATCTACTATATCAACACAATTTATTTAACATGTATTTTGTTGAATAGATTCAATATTTCTTTGATGGCCGGTGACCGCCGATTTTGTCAATACAATCCCTTTTTTTCTCAGTGTAGTACCTGTTATTAGAGATTCTATATTGAAAGTTCAAAGATTCGCATTTAAAGATCAAATATCAACAAGAATGTTCAGAATTAGGTACCGGTGTCATTGATGTCCACACGGAGAAAAATAATTTGCTGGCCCAACAAATTTTCTGCTAGTCTAACAAAATATTTTCGTTATTATATGGATAGCAAAAAAATTTGCTAGGAGTACTAATTATTATTTTCTGGATATAATTTGCTAAATCTATAAATTATTTTGCTGTAACCATGATGGACTTATATAAGCAGTTGCAATTTTGCTCCGATAGCAAATAAATTTGCTAAGGATACATTATTTTGTATCAATAGCAAATTAACGTGATTCTTAGGACAAATACACTCAACAAGTATTTTTTTATCCTGGCAACGAAACTATTTTTGCTCTGATAACGAATAATTTGTAAAATTAGTTATGTCAAACTAAATTTTTCTGCCGTCACTACGAATATGCAGTAGCAACGACAATTTTGCTAAAAGAGCAAGATTATTTTTCTCCATGCAGATATTGGTACTTTTTTTCATCTTAGTGTCGAAAGTATCGATCGTCGAAGTTTGATACGGCGATACGGCTTGAGAAACGTGAGATACTTCATACGCATAGGCTTAACCGATCAAGAAACGTCATTCGTCTATCTATCGGCGCTATCTATTGACAAGTTTGAAGCAATGACACCCGAGAAGCACACGACACTGCATACAGCAGCGTATTCTGAAACGAATTTATAGGGCACCGCGGATAGATACACAATAGCCGGGAAAAATGCGCGATGCTCTTATCGGCTTTTATGGCGTAGATAGAGGAAAATTTGTGGGACCGACGTCCCATGGGAATAAGACGCGTGAGATGATACCCCGGATAAAGTCAGACCAGCCTGTTGCAGATAGCATCAGAAACTCCGCGTCGCGCCTAGAAATCGCAAGGAACGCCGTTTGCCGGAACGAACGCTGCGAAATCAGATAATGCACGTCGCTGCATACTATCAACTGGTCGGACTTATTCGCCACGGGCTGATTTCGACGTGAATACCGCGAGATCATTGCAACATGTGTTTAGATGAAAATTGAACTTATGTCACTACCGAGGACCGACAAGTTTTAAGAGACGATCGACACGTATGTAATGTTCTCAGGACACAAATTTTGTTTTACAACAATCAAATTCTCGCGTCTCACTTATCTTATACCGTGTTATCTTATTACAAGATCTTACATTTCGTCGTTACAAATTACTTTTTGGATATCTAAAAAAGTAATGGATAATTCGTCTATATTACCGACTATTAGCAAAGCGCGAGCAGAGCCCCGACATTACCGACTGTCTTGCGATATTTAGTATCCCTATAGTCGTTGCTGTCGCTAGCGACTAATCATATATGTACAGAAGAAAAAATTTGTTTAAAAATACAAGGGCTGATTTTTCCAATCTCTTGGTAAGCTAACTAACAGTTATTTTATGTCTGTTTTTGTTTCTCCTTCAAATTATACAGAGACAGACATATGATTTAATTATCAGCTAACTTACCAAAAGGTTGGAACAATCGGCCCTAAAAGTCGCAGGCGACTTTCTACGTGTGTGTAACATGTGTTACAGTTTCTGTTTTCACTCACCCACTTTCTTTTAGACAACTTAGGATGACAGCTCTGGTCGCGGTGAATGGAGCACCTCATGTTGCGCTCGTGAAATGTTTCGTTTGGCTCTTCCGATGATACATCGAATCGTCCAGCGAGACATCCTTTTTTGACAGTTGTCCAACGATTCTCTGTCGCAAAAAATACACAAGATTTACTTTTTGGGCATTTTCCGACGATGATGTTTCGCGCACGAGTCTCCTTTGCCGATCGTAACGATTTGAACTTCAGTCATTACCGACGTATCATAACACTTTGCTCGGCACTCGAGACGACCGTTTCGTCGACATTCCGACTGGTAACTCAGCGATACTTTGCTACGAGGAACGCGCCAAACCGGCGATCGAAAGCGAAACTCATCCTCGAAGAGCGAAGATCGCGAATAACTCGGGGGAGCGCTTACTCGTACCCAACCTGACGCGATCCCTTTCGTAACTGATTGAACATCGCAACGGTTAAGTTTTTCGAAATGCAGTATACGCGACACATATCGGCCGGCACTCCCGAATCTAATCCTCCCGTGGGATGTCACTTTGGAAATTCCTTGACGACACGGTCCGCTACAAACGCACGAGACTTAATTAGCGGCGCTTTCCGACGACGATACTTCGCGCGCGAGATTGCTCGTTAAAATCGTAAGAGGCAGCGACTTGAACTCCGAGCTGCCATCTTACGGCGAACATATGACGCTTGTCCCCGTATTCTCGATAAGTCATTTCGTGGGATATTGACTACAACCGTTCTTTTAACGATCATTCTTATCGACACGAAATTTGCTCCCGACATTGTCGACGACGATACTTTACGCGAGTTAAGAATCACGACTTAAACCTCAAAACGCTATTTCGTGACGAGCGCGCGGTACTTTGCTTAATATTTCTGACATTATATCTGACAATAAGTCAAAAAACTCATAAATCGCTTTTAAAAACACTTTTATACGTAAAAGAGAAATTTAGAATAAGACATCTTTTGTCACGGCGAACGCGTGAGATTTACTCCCGGCATTATTGGCGATGATGCTTTAGACGTAAGACCGGTTGAAATTGCAAACAGCGACTTGTGTCTCCAATCGCCATTTCGTAATGAACGCGCGACAGTTTGCTCGATACTTCCGACAACGCATCCCGAAACAGTGATATTCAACGATAATTTAGCGATACTTCATCACGACGAACGTGCTAAATCTATTTGCGCTACTCTCAGCTATAATTCAAGTGTGAAACTCACCTCCGATACTTCACTCAATATTCCTGACTAACTGCTGCAATGGTGGAGGAAAGAGCGAGAGAGGGAGATAGTTACTTTAGAAATTATTTAAAGACAATTTCAAATGCACCAAACTTACTTTTGCCAATGATTCTTTGCGTGTAAGTCTCTTGAATCTTTAAATTACGACACAGCTTGTGAAAATAGCGCCACGCGCGTCCTATGATTGGCGTTGTAATCGACGCAGCACGCGTGCGCGGGATTGCGACAATACATTTGTTTGTTGAAAATCATACACAAATCAAAGTACAAAAAAATATTCGTCTCGATGTATGATTAATTATTTAATTAAAAGATAGCTATCATGTCCGGTGCGTTTCGATTGTTTTATCTTGGAATTATCCGCCTCAAAGTCCACCGTTGACGTCATATTTCGTGTGCCACACCCGCACCATCTGTGAGAGCAATCTGTCAGTCGCGCGAACCCGGTGGTCAACACCCTTTCCGACATTTCCGTCTCCGTAACTTCGCAAGAGCAACATTGGCAGCACTGACGATGCTCCTTTCCAGATGGTTTCTCCAGTGACTAATTCGCGACGGAGCGGATTACGTAGGAGAGGAGTGTTTTAATTGTCAGGTGCAATTCGTACAGATGAGTCTTTGAGCGACGGTAAGTGCGCGAACGACCGCGGGCGATGCATCGTCCGCGTCGTTAAGCCGCTTCTCTCCGTCTCCTCCTCTCAGCCGCGCGTTGCGTCTCTCGAAAGCATGCACTGTGTGTTTACTCTGAAATACAACGACGCGCATAGCGCGTCGATGACGCGTGTGCTCCTCGTAAAAATACTCTATTGAGGAATTTCTCGTGTGGCGCTTGCCGACAACAATTGTCCGGGTGCTAAGTGCACTCAGTCGCCCCACGATTACAATCAATCTGTTACGTGCCTACCCACGTAGTACGTATGTGGGGTTGCCGTTCGTTGTTCGAGATGTGTGTGCACACAACACTACCGATTTGTGTTGCTTTTTTCAGTTGTCAAACGCGTCCGATACGTTGCTCTCGAATTTGCGAGTGATTAAAGTGGTTGTGTATATATTGACGATTACTCATCGCAGTGTGAGTCTATTAAGTGTATGTAATAATTGTGAATGACTAATCCAGCAAGAAAGAGACAGGGAAAGAGTGTGTGCGTGTGTGAGTATGTGTGTGCGTGAGAGAGATTATAATTGCCATTTAAACCTTCTAAAACGTATGATGAGTTGTATTTTGTATTTTAAAAGTTGCCTTTTAAAACAAAAATGAAGTTGATTCCAATAACAAATTATTTGATCTATATAAAATGCAAATTAATTTTTTATTAATAATAAATAGTATTTCTAAAAGATTTCAATAGTTTTCTTAATAAGATTATCATCAATTTTGCATATTGTTTTTTCTTTTTGCAGAAAAAGAAACGCTTTCTGACAAAAACAACAAGAGTTGTAACTTCCAACTTAAAACACTGCATCATGACAGAATATAAGCTTGTAGTGGTTGGTGCTGGAGGTGTTGGGAAGTCAGCTCTTACCATTCAGCTGATACAGAATCACTTTGTTGACGAGTATGATCCTACCATAGAAGATTCATATAGAAAACAAGTAAGCAAGATTTATGTGTGTATCTAGAAAAGATAGTAATTTTATTTCTATCATGGTAGTATCTTTTGTAGTAATTTTCAGTTCATTTATGGATTATTATCTTTTATACTAAAATACCTAAACCAGTTTTAAATTAAAAATCTAAAATTTAAAAAATATATAATATCTTATTTAGCTCTATTAAATGCCCTAACACCTGTTGTTAAACAGGTGGTGATCGATGGTGAAACGTGCCTTCTAGATATATTAGACACAGCAGGACAAGAGGAATATAGTGCAATGAGAGATCAGTACATGAGAACAGGAGAAGGATTTTTGTTAGTATTTGCTGTAAACTCAGCTAAAAGTTTTGAGGTAAACATGTTATACAAATTATTGCCATTTGATCCGTACTTTCATATGACACCATACATTGTACTTTCAATATTATAGGATATTAGTACATATAGAGAACAAATAAAACGAGTAAAAGATGCAGAAGAAGTACCAATGGTGTTAGTTGGCAATAAGTGTGATCTTCAGCAGTCTTGGGCAGTAAACATGACTCAAGCAAGAGAAGTCGCGCGGCAGTATGGTGTGCCATTTGTAGAAACCTCGGCGAAAACAAGAATGGGTGTAGATGACGCTTTTTATACTTTGGTAAATAGATAGTAATAACTTTATCATATTATAAGTATGACGAATAGAATAACATTAACGTAATATTCTATACATTAAAATAATTTCTATGTGACGCAATGTCGAGTTTCTACAAGTATATCTCAAATGGATTTGTAAAAAAATTAAGTAACAATATTCCGTCACACGTTCTAGGTCAGAGAAATACGGAAAGACAAAGAACTTAGAGGTAAAGAGAAGAAAAAACGTAATAAAGTCGGTAATTCTGGACGCAGGAGACATCGATGCTGTCTTTTATAAATCCTTGGATAACACCAATACACTTTCACTCGACTACATATTACAACGCAGAAATAAAATATGAAAAGCCTTACATTATGTTCACAGTGCACAAATATTTGCAGCTTATTCTATAGAATATTGTAATAAATTACTAGCACAATTTTTTCTATACATTGAGAGGCAAGAACAAATTACCTAATAGAACTATATAATATTACATACGTTTTTACTAATGGATTTATGTTTCGTAAGAAATGTTTACCCGGCAGTTTGCCATACGTTTCGTAATATTCCATTAAACCGAAGTGTCTTAACCCTTGATTGACTGGAAGAGTGATAACTATTTTCTTCATTACATGTGTAATGATGTTGGCACAAAAAAAGACATTGAATTTCATATGTATGTTTATAGAATCGAAAAGTTACAACTAATTCGCGAATAGATTAAACTTCACGCAGATATTCATGTTGGTCAATGTTAATTATGTCGTTTATATACAGGGGATTATAAAAATTTGCTACAGAATAAACAGGCCAATGATGAAGAATCCGGTGAAATATGGCATGTATGTATTACGCGCAAATTTATTTTTCATAATTATAGATATTTAGTTGTTATATACTACGATCATTCGTTGCGCGCTAATGAATTTTAATTAAACAGCAATATTATAATACACTATTACAAAATGAAATCTAATCAATGTACGAATTGTTTTATAACTTATGAATTAAGTTTTGATCATTGCCATTAGTACTCTGAATATTATATGCTGAAGAAATAAGACTTCTTTTCATTTTTTAAAAAAGAAAAAAAAGAAAGAAGTTCTGAGTCATATAAAATAGATATCACAAACTTAATTCATTATGTGCTGTGATTAGATATTCTTAAGTACATGCCAGATTAGTTAAGTGTTACTGTGATTAAGTCTGCAATTTTCAAATAAGACCTTATTTCGTAGCATAAGAATATATAAATACACTCTATTTTACAAGGAAACATATAAAAGTGTCTTTCATTGATTTTAATGAGTTTTGAATATGATGCAAAGCAGATAAACTGAGATTTTTTTACATATACTTTCTCGCAAATTTGAAACAACCCCTCATAGATAACTTACTTGCAAATAAAATTATTTGTTTGTGAATATCTTTGAAATCGTAAAGTGTACGAAAAAAAATATTTAAAAAAATTTTTATGGGGTTTGGGAATCAGTAAAGGACATTTTCATATGTTACTTTGTAAGAAACAAGAAATACTCTTGTCATTAGTACAATTTGGAAAAGATACGAATCAAGTAACGAATATTGTGTAATTATATCAAAATAAATTCGCATGGCGATTGTTAAATTTGAGGAAAGGATATATCGCTTTCTTGTATTAATTTCTCGTGCTATCTATATATTATTAACCAAAGGCTTAATATTCAACTATAATGTATGTTTTTTTATTCTCCTTTAAATAGTGAATTTATTACAAGAAAGCTGTATTTCTGCTAATGTATTCTTATACATTTATTTTTCTCTACAGTTATATAGGAATCTAAGTATACTTAAAGTTATTATCTTCTAAACTTTAAGAGGAAGCGTAAGAGAAACTACTGTCAACATAGTTGATATAGTAACACAGACTTACGTTTCTGTTTTACTAATAATTTGCTATAATATAACATAATGCATCATAGTTAATAAAATAAATATATATTTACCATGATTTATATATGTATTGCGATATACTCACGCATAGTTTAATCAGTAAAGTTATCATCAAACGACGAAGGTAAATACAGTACTCAAGTTAATTGAGTATTTTTTTCTGACAATAAGATAATTTCAATACAATGAATTTATTCTTCAATCAACATACAACGTAAATATGGACTAGCCTCTGTAATATGTTCAAAGAACAATCAAGGGTTAAATCCTTCATCAAACAATGCAAACAATATAACTTCCATATTCTCGTATGCGTGTACATGTAGTATTTTTTAATATTAATGTTTCCGAGTAACGAAAATGTGTATATATAAATATACACGGCATAGATATCATTATATAATTGAATTTCATATCGAAACTTTTTATATAGGACTTATTCGTTACGCGCATTCGCTTCTTGAATGCTTGCCTATAAGATCGTTATGGCTCATTTGCGCTGTGTGTTTTATAATATTAAAATTTTCATACTTTTAACTTTATTAAAACAATATTTTGTCATTGGTACGAGTCTTTGGATAGTAAAATATCAATCACAAACAATAACATTCATATTTCAGCTATTATAATCGAAGTTTACCAATAAAGTTTTACATAAAATTCAGTTATGTTAATTTGGCTGATATCTGTTAGTGTTCTTTAATTATATTAAGAGGTATACACACACACACATATATATATACATATATAAACTTATATTTAATGAATTTCATCTTGTCGTATATATATCAAATTGTTATGATGTCATGATATGGAAATAAAAAGTTACACCTTAAATAGTTACGTACGGCCTTTGAAGGCGACTCAAAATACAAGAAAGAAATAGTAAATAAAAGCTCTACCACAGTTATTAGTGCACAGCCTTGATACATTAACAACACCAAACATTGATGTTCGCATATGGTCTTACACCGACTAATGCACTCGAATGTTGAACTGATAGTACTAGGTACGAGATACGAAGTGATTCTTTCACCAACGGATTTCCTGGGTCGGTGGATGAACTGTCTTTGGATTGTCGTCCTTTTGACGGTCTGTAAATTTTAATTATCCGATAGTGCAGCAACACTTATAAAATATAATTGGCATTTGTAAGTAAAGATATAATTCAGCAATGTTGTTTGTTATACAAGATATACAATGTGCACTACCGCTGCAGTAGAATTCTTATTTGTAAAAATAATTTGCATTTATTCTTGAATTATACTAATACCAATATGAAAACCATACTTCATTCATCTTAGATTGCATCCAAGATGTAAAACTAAAATATTTTATAACGTGATTTGATTAAATAGCAGAATTCTTTAGTATACGTACTGGAACAGTAGGGCTAAAATTAACGAAACAAATATTTCGATTGAGGTTGTATTTATTTTCGAGCACCTAAGTAAATATAAAACTGTTATACGCCTATATGATTCTGTATGTAACTATATCACTGTCATGTGTTACTGTTACTATATATATATATATTTATATATATATATTTATATATATAAACTAACTTCTAATTACATACGAAATAGTAAATGTAGGCTTGAGTGTATACAGTAATATATATGGCACGTCAGTCTGTACGTTTATAATTACTTAATTATAATAATTAAATACTACTATATATGTTATTCGTCATCGTGAATCTTATAAATTGTTTTATTGTGTTTGGCATTGTTCATGGCTGATGGCTCTAGCACTACCGTATCATCTCCATATACTTCTGCTTATGTTTGCTCAGCATTTCAGTCACAGTTACCAGTTGCTTAATCGTCGGCTACAAGCAAAAAGAATGTAATTTTTATCTCTTC
Organism: Odontomachus brunneus; assembly: GCF_010583005.1. Classification (NCBI taxonomy): domain Eukaryota; kingdom Metazoa; phylum Arthropoda; class Insecta; order Hymenoptera; family Formicidae; genus Odontomachus; species Odontomachus brunneus. The sequence goes on from NW_022639471.1 coordinate 2,219,053, forward strand.
TTTCATTTAGATAATTGCAAATTAAAAGAGAAAAAGTTTAATGGCCACACCTGGGTCTTTGACAAAACTTGAAGTTCTTTCAAATGTGAGACGCAAATATGATGTAATGTTGCTAAGTCTCTTGCAGTGTCGGATACATAGGTACTTTTGGTTCTTGGATCTGCACCTTCTGATTCTGGTTTCTCAGCGACATTCTATATTTAATCATACAAAAATTATAAGTTAACATTTATTGAATTAATTTTTTATTTCACTGAAAATTATAGCATCACACACAGCCATAGGTTCAAATAAAATACATGGAATCAAAATTAATATATGAAATCAACTTACAGACAACTGGTCAAGGAACACGACCATTCGTTCTTTATTTTTTAGTATAAATGGATTCACGACTTCCATATAAGGTTCCTTCCCACCAAATTCCACTAAATTTGCCAGATTTTGCAGACACTTTGCCACCATAACTAACGATCTACGAATAAAGTAATATAAACCATTAGCGAATGTAATAGATTGGAGAGGCATTCAAAATTAGATTAATCTCGCATTTGCATGCGTCTAATTTATATATGAATTATGTACCTTGCAGCACCTGGTGGAGGCGGTTCAGCTATTAAATTAAACGACCTAGGGTTTAATATGGCAGGGCAGAGAAGGCGTAAAAATATGAATCCACTGACAACCCGAGTTCTGACTAGTCTTTCATGTGGCCATTTAGCAACAACTGCTCTTTGCAAGCATCCGCAAATGTATCTGAGGGTCCTTGGACAAGCGTCGGGGCTTGTAAAAATACTCAATGTAACTTCGTCCAATACCTACAACAAGGTATACGTATAATATTTTTAATCATCGTCTAATTAATTTAAACACTGCAAGAAAAAGTACATACTTGTAGTAAGAATTCTGCGTTACTACACGCATCTTCCGGCGAATCCATTTTCGTCGGATTCAATTCACAGCTCTGTTTACTTTCAATTAATTTCACAATCGTATCACGCAGAGCAGCTTTTAAAAACGAAGTACAAACGGACTTCATGTACAAGTCCATTAAAGTAGTAGTGAGACTTGCAGCTCTAAATAATGTTGGTGTTTCATCTTCCTTTTCAACCTAAATAAAATAATTAACATAATACTATAATTAAATAATATATTCTTTGTGCTTGTGTGTAAACCAAATTATAACTTACTTCAGCTTGATTCAATGATCGTAGAAGATCCGCCTCTTTCCTTTCATGCCTAAAAGATTGTTAGTGTAAAAAAATATAATATATACACATATATATTAAATAACTTGTGTGATACAGAGAACTTGTATGTACCTAAATATTCTAAGAAGACTATTTGCCAGGGGTACTCTGTCTAAATGGCATACATCCGCTAAAGCCTTGACAACATGCAATTCTGGATCCAACAGTAATTGTTGAAGAGGGCTGTACTCTTCGGGAGGCATAGCTAAATCGTGTCTGTATCTGCGAATATATATATTTTCTCGATATACACTCATATATATATATATATATATATATATATATATATATATATATATAAAAGTACACACACACACACACACACACGAGAATCTAATAATATATCTTAGTGTATAAAGATACACCGATATATCCAGAAAATCTCCTGATCTTTACCGTAAACGTAAACGTAATGCTCCCCATTCACCGATAGGAGTGACACCTGACAGCGGATACCACTCGTCCATTTCTTCTCCGTTAGTCAAGCTCGCCAACTCGACCGTCAATTCCGCAACCTCCGTGTCTTTGCTGCGTTTACCCTTGTTATACAAGGTCAGCGAGAAAGACATAACGTCTGGCGGTACATCTCTGTTAAGCAAATTCGTGAACTTCAATACGAACGGTACAGTCATACAGTGCTACTTTTTCGATAAATGATTCGCATACGTACTCTAGAATGAATTCCTCATCCCAGAGCGGATGTAATCCCGTTTTAATCTTCGTGCGAGCGACTTTAACATTGTTTAGGGCCACTATAATAAATGGACTCGGAACTAGCTTGTACGGAAGCCTATGCGCATCTAAAATATGCAAGTGCAACGAACGCAATTCACGGAGGCGGGCGACTTTCGGGGCACGAGTAAGTTGTGACACACACAATGGTTTCAAGGCGTTAATCCAATCTAATGCGTTCTCGGAATTGGGAGTAGCCAGATAAGTTATGGTGGCCAGACACGGTAAAGCACGTTCGACTAATTGGAAACAATGAGACCTATCAAACACACTCTCGTGGACCTAAAAAGACAGCTTCGATCACTTATTCCGCGCTTATTACCTCAAATGCGTTATTATTTTCTTCATTCGCCGGCGCGACGTCGCTCGCGCATATCATGCATGTTATTGTAACAGTTACATACTTTCATGTTATTCATTAGTATTTGTGATTTCGATATGTTAATGTATGACGTATTGTTGGATGTATATTTATGCGCTTTGAGCGTTCTTATCTCTCACCTGATATAAGTAAGCACAGCTTAAGTCGATGAGACCTTTTGGTTTAGTTCTTTTGGGATTATCGTACAGGTAGAGATGCGTGTCGGTAGCATCTACCAGCAACACAAAGTATAACGCTTTCCACTTTTTATTTTTCTCAGATTTCTTTTCTAGATAACCCTGCATTTTGATCCCTTTGTTCTTCTTCGCCCCCGATTGCTCTCGACATTCTCTCAGAGTCGCATATATTTTCTCGGCATGTTGAACCTCTCTGTTAACTCTGACACTACCGTCAGGCTCAGTTACCATCGCTTGAACCAAAGTGTGCCCCTCCACAATTTGTTCCTTCCGATATCTGTTATAATAGAGTCACGACGGGATAAAAGAATACATATTTTAATGATCAAAACGTATCGTTTCGTGCGAAATTAAGACGATGGAAATGTACCTGTTGATTACAGCATCAAGACATTCGAACGTTCTACCTCCCATTAGGTATCGCACTCCTTTTTTCTCAATTCGGAATCTTTGTATCTGATTGTTTATGTGGAAAAAGAGTGAATAATCTCCCGGACTATTATCCGATGGTCTGACCTATTGAATGAAGACATTAATAATAATAATTTGATCTTGATTTAATTGTGTATAATAGTAGATAATACATGACTTATGTTTATACACAACTTTGTTCTAAGATCAGCGCTGACTCTTATCTATCCTATTTATATGTTGTATTTTTTTAGGGTCTTTATTTATTTTATAACAATAAGTTGACAAAAATAAATAATTTCGCAAAAGGCATAATTTCAAGCAAAATCATTTGTTGCTTACTAGGAAACTTCCAGGTCCTGCTTTTACCAACATGTCAACTGCTTCGCTCTTAGTGACATTGGGATGGAACCAGGAAAACACTGTATTAGGATCTATTGAGTCATCGAGATCCTCCACCAATTCTCGAAATATTAAACCCTGTTCGCCAGTTCTATGAGCAGTGACCCACAACCACCCATCACCCATATCATTATGCACAAAAAATATATCTCCCTTCTGAAAGCTCAACTCATCAGTATCTGGCATTTTCGTGTATGGCAATATCGCGACAATTCGCTTTTTGTCGTTCACTGGTTCGGGTGGTGGTGTTGGGTGTATAAGTCTTTCTCTCTTTAGCAGATCAGAACAGTGAGTATAATATGCGACCAGATCTGATAGACTGTTAAACTGACGACCGCCTACAACATGATTTTAGATTAGAAAATTTCTATTAAACAGATTTTTATAAGATTTTATTCAAGTTATAAACTTGAGAAATTTTATCTATGTTATTTCATTCATAAAGATTGAAAGTCATGTTTTGCAAGTCCAACCTTAACATTATATCCTAGTTTAACATTATATCTTAAAAAATGCACTACTTTTCATGTATCATGTGTGATTTGAGAATACGTAAGGAGTTTATTCAGTATATATTTTCAGGATTCAAGGGGCATATTCTCAATAGCACATGGGTGTTATTCGTAAACTCACTATTGAACAAAAGTACATCTTTATGTTTTTATCTCACTATCTAAATAATACATGTTAAACTAATTTCATGATACTATCTTGCTGTTTCACTCAGCATAATGTTATTCAAAATATGAAACAGTAGTTTTCTAGTATACAATGAACGATTACCCAAAAACAGTGTAGTAAATACTATTCATTCTTCTATGTCATTTTTCCTAATATGTAACACTTATAATGGTGAGTTTTTTATTTGGATAGTATCATTTTTTACAAAGTTATACTTGAATAATGGTCATCTGTATTGCCTGTATTATTATGTAAAGTTATATATGCAAAATTGTGATATTCAATATTAAATTTCTCATAAACAGTATGACAAATTGCATAATGCTTTAACTATGAATGTTTTTCATTGCAATAATGTTATTAAATTTTGTATAGGTTTAAACATTTTGGTTTAGATGAATAAACTCCTTAATTTCAACATCTGAATTCCTACCAATATAATAATCTCCACAGACAGCTGTAATTCGAAAATGGTTTATTCCAGTCCTTCCTAAGTAAGACAGGACATAACTTCCAGGCTTCCTGTCACTTTCACGGACCAGATAACTACCCATTTTACTCGCATCCCACAGTCTTTCCTCTGCTGTAAATCTATCTAATCTACCATGATACCACCTGCAAAAGATCCATCCTTCCAGTTTGATTTTAATTCTACAACTACGAGTGTACTGCATTTTGCAATCATATAATAACTCATATTTGTGTGCATATGTATATGCTGTGTGTTTTGCACCAACATTAAATTTTACTTTAGAAATATATCTTTATAAAAAATTAATAGACTATATATATTCTCAGTCTCACTGATTTTCTGGTGGTGCTGTTAACAGAGTAGCATTGGCGCCATCAGGTTCTTCTGTGTCCTGTATATCGTCTGGTATATTTTCAAGGAAAGGATCAAATTCATTTTCTGCATTTAATGATTCATTCTGACCGCCGTCTTCGCTTCCTGTACTGGGAGATCCGCCTTTACTATTATGTTCCATCTAAAAATTCATTCATCCAATAAGACGTCTTGTTCGTTCTGTGTTTCGGCGTTCACCTCTGTGTCAAGCTGTCAGCGATTCGACTCACTTTGACACATGTCAAAGTTAGTCAACCGGCGGTCAATCTCACCGGCGCAAAATTTTAAAATTACACCAGCGGCGTAAATTCTTGCGGAGCAAACAAAATCGACACGCGAAGTCATGCATCTCTCATTGTCGCGACGCGACGCACGGACTTATTCAGGGAATTGGGAGTATCGCTGGCCGACGCCGATAACGATACACCGCGAGATAAATTGCGGTTGTCGGCACGTAAATACAAGTGCGCGCGCGGACGAAACGATAAGGGAAGCGCAATAAATAAATGAGGGCCGCGAAAAAAGCTGCGCCGATGCGATTGCGACGCGTCGCTCGCGCTGCCCGCGACGTCACGCTAGCCCGCAACGATGTCGCGCGACAAAGAAAACGACGGACATGCGACGGCCGGAGGATGAATAATGCCTCTCGCACGTACCTTGGCATTGTTGGACACGCTGGGCCCACCGCGCACGAATTCTGCCATCCCGACACACGTACACTCTCATACACGCGATCGCGAGGAACCCCGGCTCATCAGTCGAACGACATGCGCCCTTAAAGCGCGACGTCTCCTTGCGCCGCGATTATTTACAAAGATAGGCTCTTATTAATATAAAATGTATTGACGTTTCCCGGCAGCCATTTTACTATTGCACGCGCCGACCACGATGTGTGAACTTTCGAGAGGAACGTTATCTCAACACTGAGAACCAACAGAGGCAACCGATAGTGTCGCGACAATCACGAAAACTTATACACAGCCGCGAATCTCTAGATGCATTTATGCCTGTTTCTACCAACTTTGGTTAATTTAACCAGTCGATGGTTCTAACGGAATTAACCAATCGCATTTCTCTTTAGTCAAAATTGATAGATGCAATTGGTCAATTCCATTGGAATAATCAGCTAGTTAAGTTAATTGAAGTTAATAAAAATAGACATTGGCCCATATTCTGAATCCTCTTTTAAGCCAGCGGTACACGATGCTTGTTTTCATGCTGGTTTGCTTGCTGGATGGAAATATTCTGTTCTGATTGGTGTATTTCTAAAGATGGATGGAAATGCACTAATCAAAATGAAATATTTCCATCCAGCACCGTGTGCCGCTGACTTTATTTATAAAAGTGCCTCTAAAAGAGGTTTAGGAGCCACCTGATTGACTGAGAAGCTACATTTAAAGCACTTTTATCGATAAAAGAGGATTCAGAATATAGGCCAATGGGTGCGTTCAGCGAACTCAACAGTTGCACAACAGTTGAGCAATTTGTCAATGGGCGCATTCAGTAGAAAAAGCGCTCAGTGAGCAATCAACGATTATTGGTTCTTGCTATTAGATCCCTAAATCTAGACCAATTACATTGACAAATTACTCAACTGTTGTGCAACTGTTGAGTCTGCTGAATGCAGCCAATGGGTGCGTTCAGCGAACTCAACAGTTGTACAACAGTTGAACAATTCGTTAATGTAATTGGTCTAGATTTAGAGATCTAACAGTAAGAACCAATAATCGCTGATTGCTCACTGAGCGCTTTTTCTGCTGAACGCGCCCAATGTAATTGATCTAGATTTAGAGATCTAACAGTAAGAACCAATAATCACTGATTGCTCACTGAGCGCTTTTTCCGCTGACCGCACCCATTGGGCGTGATAAATCCCTAAATCTAGATCAATTACACTGAGTACGTTCAGCGAACTCAATAGTTGCACAATAGGGCCTTTAGAGCGCCGTCCCACGGAGCGGAAATTTTCAGCGGAACGGAACGTGCGGAGTTAGCACGACCAATCACAGCTGTTCTGCTTTTCTTCCGGCGCTTTTTCTATTTTCCTTGTGTCCCATGAAGCGGAATACGCGGAAGCAGATCACGTGGAATAATACAAAAAGTAGACTTTTTAATGTTATTTCTTACGTTTTTAATAATTTTAATATTTTATACATGATATAATATATCAATTAGTAAATATATCAATTAGTAAAGAATAAAATTAGTTTCTCAGTAAAATACTTTTTACAAAAATATGCAACTATTTTACGATTAGCTAAAACATAATTCCGCTGCCGCGTTTATCGCTTCATGGGACAGAAGGAAAAGTATATCAGCGGAATTGCGGTGATATATAGTATAATAAAGTGAGATCTGTTGTGATTAATTATGGAGAATATATTATGTGATTTTTGTCGACTGT
>NW_022639471.1:2226344-2227803 GCF_010583005.1 Odontomachus brunneus
GTTCTTGCTATTAGATCCCTAAATCTAGACCAATTACATTGACAAATTACTCAACTGTTGTGCAACTGTTGAGTCTGCTGAATGCAGCCAATGGGTGCGTTCAGCGAACTCAACAGTTGTACAACAGTTGAACAATTCGTTAATGTAATTGGTCTAGATTTAGAGATCTAACAGTAAGAACCAATAATCGCTGATTGCTCACTGAGCGCTTTTTCTGCTGAACGCGCCCAATGTAATTGATCTAGATTTAGAGATCTAACAGTAAGAACCAATAATCACTGATTGCTCACTGAGCGCTTTTTCCGCTGACCGCACCCATTGGGCGTGATAAATCCCTAAATCTAGATCAATTACACTGAGTACGTTCAGCGAACTCAATAGTTGCACAATAGGGCCTTTAGAGCGCCGTCCCACGGAGCGGAAATTTTCAGCGGAACGGAACGTGCGGAGTTAGCACGACCAATCACAGCTGTTCTGCTTTTCTTCCGGCGCTTTTTCTATTTTCCTTGTGTCCCATGAAGCGGAATACGCGGAAGCAGATCACGTGGAATAATACAAAAAGTAGACTTTTTAATGTTATTTCTTACGTTTTTAATAATTTTAATATTTTATACATGATATAATATATCAATTAGTAAATATATCAATTAGTAAAGAATAAAATTAGTTTCTCAGTAAAATACTTTTTACAAAAATATGCAACTATTTTACGATTAGCTAAAACATAATTCCGCTGCCGCGTTTATCGCTTCATGGGACAGAAGGAAAAGTATATCAGCGGAATTGCGGTGATATATAGTATAATAAAGTGAGATCTGTTGTGATTAATTATGGAGAATATATTATGTGATTTTTGTCGACTGTGGCTGTTAATTAAACATATAAATATATTCACATATTATACATAATTGTTTACTATAATTATCAAAATATTAACATCTTATTATACTTACGATCCCTTCACTCATCATTTCTAAACAAAATAATAAAGAATGTCGAAAAAAAAAATATATATATATATATATAATAAATGTATAAGAAGCAAATGAGATATGTAAGATATGTTGAGGTTATCCGCGTCTATCTTTATCCTTTCCGCAAAATTTGCAGCGATAAGATTATAGCGAAACGGCTAAAAGAGCGGAACGGCTGTGATTGGTTGTACTGGTTCCGCGTGTTCCGTTCCGCAGAAAATTTCCGCCCTATGGGACGTCGGTCTCACGGAACAGTTACGGAAAAGTGATATAGGCCGGTATTCATAGTCAAATCTTATATTTAAGACCGTCTTAAGTTTATCTTCAGATGATGAATGGATTCTTCAGATCATTTCATTGGCTACGGAGTATCTGAAGATGAACTTAAGCCAGCTTTAAAAATAAAATCCGACTATGAATACCGGCCATAGGGGGGGCCAATCATAGTAATTCCGTTTTTATTCCGTTCTGTTGTTTAAGAGAAC
>NW_022639471.1:2227929-2231477 GCF_010583005.1 Odontomachus brunneus
AGAGAAAAAAAAAACAAAATATATATATATATATATATATATATATATATATATATATATATATATATATATATATATATATATATCGCATAAGTTTGTAGCACTAGATATTCATTGCGTTATTTATGTAACAATACGTACAATATGTTGTTAATATTCTTTTACTTTTATATAATCTCTTAACTTATAATATATAACACAACAACGTGTGTACTGTCAGCAGCTATATTGAATTCTAACATTCCTGGGTATTTCTGATTGGCTATTATTTTGGACGACTGCGCATCCACGGAACTAGATTAGGCGACAGTTTCCCGAAAAGTGGAGGGGATAATGTTGGTACCAAGGAAAATCTCTACACGATATAATTTTAAAATCTGTTTTTTGCAACTGTACTGCTGAACTGGTGCAATAAATTGAAGTGAGGCAAGTGTACGTTTTCTCGCTCTAATCTTTTACATTAGTTCAGTAGTGTGCAGTTACAAAGAACAGATCTTTAAATTATATCGTGTAGAGATTTTCTTTGGTACCATTATCCCCTCCATTTTTCGGGAAACTATCGCCTAACTTCCTGCAGACCTTTAATTGCTATAATAAATTTACTGAGCTTTTTAAAATTGATCATTTTCATATCCTATATAGCACAAATGTCCGAAATACATCCCAAAGACATCCCAGAGATATCACATTGTCTCTGGAATGTCTGGGATGTATTTCAGATATTTGGTGCTTTTGGATATATGAGTATATTTTTCAACGATCTCATTAACAATGATAATTTTGCGACATAGTTCACATTGTAATCATCGATAACGGTAATGCATAAAATTTGCGTGCATAAACTGAGCGAATTTGTTCTTCGCAATAATTCTTAATTTGCATTTTCCTTATGTCATAGGAAATATGTAACTCTTTCCTACGCAGTGATTTTTCCACAAAGTAAGGACTTACTATTTCAATTTAGTCAGTGTCGTGAAAACAACAAATCACTCATTTATAAAAACAGTGAGCATTCGATTATTTCTTATTGTTATATAACAAGCGCGAAAAATAGGATAGTAACAAATAGTAAAATGGTGTCATTGAATTCACTGAAGAGAATTTCGAGATATATAATGCAGCAAGCAAGAATTCTATAAAGAAGTAGGAGAAAAGATCTTTGAACGTGATATAATAGAAAAGAATCTGCTGTATCAGCTTCATTTCCTGTACGTAGAACAGCGTTTTCTATCAATTAAATAACATGAGTTAATTTAATAATATACAGTGTTTTATATATCAATCATTGTGTGTAATTCATAATATGCTTATATCGGTGAAAATTTTACCGTAACGTAAACAATACAAAAGATAGAAATAAAAAAGTGATATTAGAATTAATTAACATTTTTTATAAATATTTTTTATATTTATACAAAAGTTGTGTATTTATGAGAAATTAATTATATCAGTTGTACTAAAATTTTAACAATTGACAGCAACAATTTACTATTAATTTTACTTATTTTATTGTTTTTAATTTAGGAGTATTAAAATTATAAATGTTCCATATATATATATATGAAACAAAGATATTATAAATATCTTTTAAATATAACTGTTTCAGTAACAGAATATTGCATACTGCATATTATTGAGTTACACACAAGTGTAATCAGTACAATGGCAAAAATGGAACAACATTCTACAGAGCTAAAACTCAATGTGCCTTGGGGTCATGTCGTTGCAAAAGCCTATGGCTCATCCACAGGAAAGTTTGTCTTAGTGGTGCATGGTTTGCTGGATAACCTGGGATCGTTCACTAGACTAATAAAGTATTTACCAATGGAACATTATTATGTATGCATAGATTTACCTGGCCATGGACGTTCGTCACACTTTCCATCCTGGATGACTTTGGATTTTTTTAGTTTTATACATGCGATATACTATATCCTAGAAGCTCTACAATGGAAAACATGTATTTACTTAGGTCATAGTCTGGGTGCGCAACTTGGTATAGCTTTTAGCGTTATTCATCCTCATAGAATTGAGAAATTAATTGCTCTCGATGGACTCATCCCAATATTTGCTCAAACAGAAGAAACATTTATGGAGAGTTTTAAAGAACTATTTACATTACCAATAGCAGCTAACAGTAACTCAAAAATAACTTTATACACCAAAGAAGAAATATTATATGCTCTGAAAAATATGAGATTTTCAGTCTTAAGTTCAGATGCTGCAAAAGCTATGTTCGATCGTGCTGTTACAGAAGTAAACGGAAAGTACAAATATAACAGAGATATGCGATTAAAAAGGAAAATACATACATTGTTAGATTTGAAGGGTTTAATCTATATCCTTCGTGCTCTTTCAGTTCCATTGTATCTCTTTATTGGATCTCAAGGTATACAATTATATTTTCGTGAAATGAGTAAAGTAGTGGAATCAATAAATCCTAAAAGCTTGTCTCAATTATCTTATATAGAGGGAAATCATGATTTTCATAATAATTATCCTGAAAGAGTTGCGCCATTTATATGTCAAATATTGTGTGAAAATTCTAGTAAATTGTAAGTAATGATTATTCTTGTAAGTAGCTGGGATACATAAACTATTCAATTGTTTACTTAATAAAGAATCATTAAAGATTCAAATTAAAAGATTATAACTTATGCTGCTATTTTCCTATGGAAGCAGGCATATAAAAAAGTATTCCTTAACAATAATGTGTTGTTATAGTTGTTATATAAAAAATAGTTACACAAGATTTGTTTATATAAAAAGAATAGTATATTATAAAAAATCAAGTTTAATAAAAGATTGTATACAAAATTGTAAAATAGTTTATTTTTTTTTTGTAGATTTTTACAAATGTAATATTGCGATTTTTACCAAACCTTTCATATGATGGACTTTAATTTTTACTTCTTGATTTCTTAAAATAATATCTTGCAAATCGTCCTCAAAAACAACTGCAGTATGATTCATAAAGGAGTCATTGTTTTTTGTGTCATATATATGATCCGGACTAAGCTGAATTTTATACCAACATATTAAGGCATTTGGTAAAGTTTCCATTGCATTACTTATTTTTCCGAAATTTACAATTGCTTCGGTAGTTTCCGTTTCATTGATTTCTGCCAGTATTTGTGGCTCAGACAAGATCTCACACGAGTATAAGCTCGGATGTAAATCGAATATTTGATTGATCTAAAGCAGTATAAAGGAAAATTAGATTTAGCTGATCGAGTTTTACATTAGTGTAAAATTCTAATCGAATCACCTTGTATTTGTTAATGTGTTCTGCGATTGAGTAGTTTGTACTTTTATTTTCTCTATTATTCTGTGTATGTGGACAGTCCTCATTATTTGAACTCTAGAAAAAAATATGTTAATTATGTCGTAATAAATTATAACACTTATAATTGTATTTTTAACCATTCGAAATCTTGTATATATATATATATATATATATATATATATATATATATATATATTTAGATTATATATATCTTATCTAAACATCTTTCATCAAAAATTAGATATTAAAATTGTACTAATGT
>NW_022639471.1:2231487-2261962 GCF_010583005.1 Odontomachus brunneus
TATATATATATATATATATAGAGTTACATATAAAGCGCATACAATATATATGGATGTGTAATATATAAACAATTTTACCTTAATATCTCATGACGACTATCTCGTAATTCACCTTTAATATCAAAGTTATGAACGAATATAGAATCTAGATGGCATGGAATCTCATCGTAGTTGGATATCGTACGTACTTTTTCCTGTAGTTTGTTATCTCGGGCTACTCGCTCAACCAAAGAACGAAGCGTTGGATTGTCAGTTTTGTAATATAAAAGCTCACTGTCTTTACATTCTTTCAAGATCGTTAAACCATAAATCGGAAAAGGCGAAATATCTAAAATATATTTTATATTTCTATTCTTATGAGATCTACCGATCTCGGTGAGCAGTTTCACATAATTAAAATCATTTAAAAAGACAATGACCTCTTTTGGTAGATGGTACAAGGATTTACAACCTGCCGCGTTAAGTTCCGCGTTGCCAATGCTACAAGAACATTTCAATTTACTCTTCAGAATCTCCGCTTTTATTGTTACGACATCACCTTCGTGACACGCGGTGTGTAACGTCGGAAAAACCGCGAGGTCCCAACAAGATTTGCCGTCAGAGGAATCCAACGTGATTTCCTCGTCGAGATGTAACTTAAACCAAGTGACAAGACCATCTATGATGCCATTGTATTTACATTTCGCTCGCAGCAACTGCTTTATTCCGTCCTTGTGGAATTTTCGCAGTTCTTGTAACTCGTTGAAATTCACATAGAAGAGCTTCTGCGGCTCTGTGATATATTTCATTTGAATTTTTTCCAGATTCTCCGCCTCGTAATATTCGTCGTCCGGCAATACGGACACATTGTTGAAATTCAAAAGACAAATCTCTTTTACTTTTTCAAAGATCACTGACGATCTGAATCTAATATATTCGCATTCGATGGCTGCTGTGTAAACCGTCGCGCCCATAGGTATTATCATACCATATAAATCTAAAATATTCATGTGTACGTTAATCAAAGACGGTACTACAAGCTCCCCGAATAAGCCGGCATCAAACGTTTCAGTCACTATTAATTGTACTCTAGAATTATACAGGCATATGTATATTCTTTGTCGATTAATGCATTATATTAATAAAATATTTGTATTTTGTTGCAACAAACCTTTCTGGAATGTCTGTAGGTACTTTAAGGTCGAACGATAGTTTTGGTATTAATTTTATATCCGATGCATTATTAGATTCAAATACTTCTTTTGCGATTCGCGTCATTATTTCGGAGCATTCGCACGCATAGATCTTTGTAGCTCCTGCATATTTGGCATACAGACTCAAGAGGCCTGTACCAGTCCCTACATCCAAAACTGTATTGTATCCTTGATGAATTCTTTTGCGTATGGCCTGCTCAAAGGCATTATTTCTGGACTTATCATTGAGCATTGTGAAGTGCCACCTATCTACTGCCATACTGAATGCATTTTGCAAGTTTCGTTCTGCTGGTAGAAAGTTAGGATCAACTTTCAAAGCTCTTCTTAAATATTCTATCGCCCTTATGGGATCGTTATTCCTTTAACAACATATGTGGTATTCTCTGAGTTTTTAGATTGCAAATGACACAGTTACAATTTAATGTGTGAATAATTGGGAGATTAGGATCAATATATCATGCCTTTCAAAATAGAAATTATTTTACCTCAGCAAGTGTGCTGCAAAATTGTTTAGCATACGTGGATTATTTGGATAAATATCTAAGGAATACTTATAACAACGTACAGCATCAGATAATCTATTATTCTCTGCTAACTCTATCCCCCATGTGCCTAAAAATTACAAATGTTTTTATGTAAGCAATATATTAAAAACAATATAAAAGACAATACAATATATTGTGTCTTACATAGTATATCTGTAAAAGTTTCTTCAATTTCTGATCTTTTTGCAGGACATAGTTCCGCAACAATAGTATAATATGCATAAGCCTTTCCAAAATTTCCATTTCTATCGTGTTCCTTGGCCTTTTGTAATGATCTCTCTGATATATCGTTTACTTCTGACTGCATTTTGCATTGATCAAGTTCCTGTGGGTTAAGTTACACTAATTTATTAAAATTATTCTATCTTAAAATTTGCAATGCTAATATTTGTCATTAAAATACGAATGCTATATCTCAGTCATAGCTAAAAATATTATTTTCTTTTTCACTTCAAATGTCTACTAATTATTATAGTATAAATTTAGTCTAACCTAATCTATCACTTTTTAACCTTCAAACTTTATTGCGGCAAAAATTTGATTTTCTTTAGGAAAAAAAAATAAGAAAACAAACGATTATTGCGGTTGACTTACACGCATTGTTGGAAAATACTGAGCGAAGCTTCTGATCGAAAAGCAAAATTATTGAAGATACCTCACGTGTAGTAGCAAGTTATCAAATCTTTCATAACGTATATCTTTAATGTTTATGTTTACAATATTACCTTTATTGAGATGAAAAAGTGTGAGATTTCTTACTTCGAATCTTCTAATGAAATTTTCTTAAACAATAATCGGTAATAACAACTGACTGGCGATTATATGAAGCACCTTTATGTCAAGTGGAAAACATCTAAGCATAAACACAAAGGTAAATTCCTCTTGCACGCTTTCATGCTAAAAGCAACCTTTCCATTTTTATTGCTCATCACATACCGAAAGAAGATAGAATAATACTTTCAGCACAGAAACGTGGAAAACAAATCTAATGATTTAATAAAAAAATTTGAAGATACGTTTGTCATCATACACGTTCAAGTTGGCGTGTCTTTTGTTATCGAAAAATTAAACGAATCGCTTTTTACAAGTTTCCTGCTAGTGTTCAGCCATATAAGTTGAAAATAATAGAGAGGCTCACCACTCCTTGAGTCGTGCTACTTGAAAATTGAAGACCTTGTAAAGGTCTAGTTTGACCACTTCCTCGCGTGCAATATCTATTGACGAATTCGATTGGAAGCACTAGTGTACCAATGCACACTAAGGTCGATTCACAGCTCATTCTTATATTTCAACTGTGTTTATAGAGTTTTATTTTACATTTAAAATCATCTTATATTTATTTTCAGATGCTGACAAATTGTTGCACTAGTTACGCAACATTCGAAGGCGAATTTAAAACAATTTTAAACATAAGAACTGACTGTTGGTCTGTTCTTTCCAGCTGCACTGCTGAACTGATGCAATAAGTTAGAGTGAGAAAACATATACTTGTCTCACTTTAACTTATTGCACCAGTTCAGTAGTGCAGTTGAAAAGAACAGACCATATGAAACGTCCTTAGTATGCACTGGTGCGCACTAGTGCTTCCTATAGAATTCGCCATATTTGATTGAAATTAGAGAGAAATCAATGTTGATTAAAGAGTACGCTATATTCAACTAACCGGCATGAATGTCGATATACGAATAAACGATTTTGCATATTTGTATTTGTTTCTCTGGCTATTTTCCCGTTAACTCAGAACATCAGTTATTGATCTCTTCACATAAACTTGATCTTATTTATCAATTGTATAATTTCTTAGTACGAAATTGTGAAAAGTGAATTATTTTACGATATTTGATCATGAATATTTTCGTCCAATCTAAAATCGTAAAAAGTAAACATTTTCATATATTTTCAAATTAAAATTTTCTATTTTTACGAACTCAGGAGAAGAGATTCATAATCGGCTTTTAGGTAAGCCGAATTATTGTTTCATCTGACTATTCTGCCATCGACAGGAAGGACTGAAAAACGCGCAAAATGTTTTGAGCAAAGCAGGGAATCAGATCATGAAACATTGAACGCCACATTCCAGACGTCAGAACATGGCGATGACGATGTGACGGTACTGAAGACAATTCGATCAAGCAAGGATAATTCAATCATCTCCTGACTCGGGCTCTTGGGGGTCAATCATAAATCTTTTCCGCTATTATGAACTCATGAAAAGTGAAAAGTCTAACCTTGAAAATATATGGAAACATTTACTTTTCCCATAACAGAACAAGTTACAGTAACATTACAATATACGTATTATAATTTCTATTATGAGTCCATTGTGATGTCACATTGTTTTGCTGCGGTGGTTTTCACGAGTTCACAATGGAGAATAGAAAATTTATGATCGCCTCCGAGTACTGCAAAATTTTTCACTTCATGATTTCATACTAGAAAAAAGAATTATATGATTGGATAAATAAAAAATCAAGTTCACGTGAAAAGATTTATGACTGACGCCCTAGATGTTCACGCGACGTCGTTGGATTCTGCCAAAAAAAGGAACGCCGGAGAAAACGATTCGGTCATGCCTCGAAAGACACAGCCCATATATGGTGCAATTGACACAATGCATGCCGCCGCAGCCCCGCGAAATGAATAATGTAGCGCAAGTTTCTCGCGCAATTCCAAGAGGATTCGTCGCGTGTCGCGCACTCGGCGACGACGTCCGTTCAGGTGCCTCAGGCTGGTCCTAAATCGTGCATTACGACGCTCAAAATGACGCTATTGTAAAATGGATTAATGCAATTGTGTCAACGATCCGGAACTACATCTGCCGCGTGGAGAAACTGCTCTCGCGAACGATGAGTGCTGCGGTCCAGCGTGGACCAATCGTGGCGCGACATGAGGTCATCGTGAACCTATCGGCGTGTCCTGGAGTCGTAGATTCCGGTCGGTATATAAATCCCCGCGCAGAGCTGCTCGCGCACTAGTCCCTCGTCGAACGGACGTGAACGTCGTATAGTTGTTTGCAAAAGCTCCATTGCTTGCTTTCGCCAACTATCGATCCCCGTGCGGTTTCAACCCTTTCTCTTTTTTGTAAGAAGTCAACGAACAATCATAATACAAAATGGTGAGAGTTCTTAAATTATTTTATTTATTTTCATCAGCATCGCGAGTTCTTCCGCGCGTGCGACACCGCCCATCGTCTTTGCTGGAGTGTCAGCCATTTTATAACGGCTAAATGCCGGCCGGGTTACGGCTTCTTCGAATTCAGACAGCTGCCGAATATCGCGGAAATTTACGTCGCGTTTGTCATTAATCTTATCTATCTTTTCCTAATACGCGCTTGTAATAATTATTAAAATTGTATAGATTTCATAACAATACACATATCGAGTATTTGAATATTCTGGAATATATAGATAGATACAGCAAGGCATTGACCTTTCTCAAAGATCTATTCTTGGAAATTTGCCATGTTTACTTTCTAATAATAATGCCAATTGTGTTCACTAATAATATTAATCACTTATTACTATACTTTATTATTTCTTAATTATTATATATAGCTAAATTATTAAATACTTCATTTGTTATAAAGTATTGTTATTACTTCATAATAAAAGTTAGGTATAATATTAATGTTTGTATGATTTTTGTAGCGTGAATGTATCTCAATTCATGTTGGACAAGCTGGAGTGCAAATTGGCAATGCCTGCTGGGAATTGTATTGCCTGGAGCATGGCATTCAGCCGGATGGTCAGATGCCATCTGACAAGAACATTGGAGGTGGAGATGACAGTTTCAACACTTTCTTCAGCGAAACTGGTGCTGGCAAGCATGTACCCAGGGCTGTCTTTATTGATTTGGAGCCCACTGTAGTCGGTATGTACAGTTTATCTCTAAATTAAATATATATCTTAATATATTATATTAATATATTAATATCTAGTATTATTATCTAATAAATCTCTATTAGTATTAGTATTATCTAATATATATTAATATCTAGTATCTAATATATTTAATTAATACATGACATATATAAGCTAAATATAAGAAATATTATAAATAGCAATTTTTTATAATATGATATTATAATATGTATTGCAAAAATTAATTAGTGTGTCCAGCGCTTTTAAAGCTTCTGTCTACTCATCTTGATTTATGGTATCAGGAGCACTGAAATGCATGTCCAAAATTCATGTAAAGTATATTGAAAGGAAAAGATATATCAAAAAAATAACAATCGATTAAACACACCTCTAAAAATACTCCGAATATTTTTTTATTCTAACAATCAATAAATAACCGTAAAATTAACATGACAAAATAATGAGGAAATATAGGTTAAAAAGGAAGGTTGCATGTCACGTTAATTTTACAATTATTCACTGATTGTTAAAGCAAAAAGGGAAATGTTCTGAGTATTTTTAGAAACACGCTTAATTGATTGCAAGTATCCTTTTTTGGATCTTTTTGTTTCGACATATTTTGTGAGAATTTTAGACATGCATTTCCTTGCCTCTGATGTCAAATCAAGAAAATGTCGCGATAAGTAGTCAGGAGTTTTAAAGACTCTTGACGCACTAATTAATTTAATATCAGCAGAATCTTTCCTTTTGTGACTGTTGCAAAAATGTAAATCATGAATTCTTATTATTTGTAGACGAGGTTCGCACTGGAACTTACCGCCAGCTCTTTCACCCGGAACAGCTGATCACTGGCAAGGAGGATGCTGCGAATAACTATGCTCGCGGTCATTACACGATCGGCAAAGAGATCGTAGATCTTGTGCTGGACCGTATTCGCAAGCTTGCGGACCAATGTACCGGTCTGCAGGGTTTCCTCATTTTCCACTCGTTCGGCGGCGGCACCGGCTCCGGTTTCACTTCTCTCTTAATGGAACGTCTGTCTGTAGACTACGGAAAGAAGTCGAAGCTTGAATTCGCCATTTATCCCGCGCCGCAGGTTTCTACGGCTGTGGTCGAACCGTATAACTCTATTCTGACGACGCACACCACTTTGGAACATTCTGATTGCGCGTTCATGGTTGACAACGAGGCGATCTACGACATCTGTCGTCGCAATTTGGATATTGAGCGGCCGACTTATACGAATCTGAACCGTTTAATCGGCCAGATCGTCTCCTCCATCACAGCATCCTTACGGTTCGATGGCGCACTGAACGTCGACCTCACCGAGTTTCAGACCAATCTGGTGCCCTATCCGCGCATCCACTTCCCTCTCGTCACTTATGCGCCTGTTATTTCAGCGGAGAAAGCATATCACGAGCAGCTCTCCGTCTCGGAGATCACTAATGCCTGCTTCGAGCCAGCTAATCAGATGGTCAAGTGCGATCCGCGTCATGGCAAGTACATGGCGTGCTGCATGTTATATCGCGGTGACGTTGTACCCAAGGATGTGAACGCGGCGATCGCCACCATTAAGACCAAGAGGACCATCCAATTCGTCGACTGGTGTCCCACCGGTTTCAAAGTCGGCATCAACTATCAGCCGCCAACCGTTGTGCCAGGCGGCGATCTCGCCAAGGTCCAACGCGCCGTCTGCATGTTGTCCAACACCACGGCCATTGCCGAGGCTTGGGCTCGTCTCGACCACAAATTCGATCTCATGTATGCCAAACGTGCGTTTGTCCATTGGTATGTCGGCGAGGGTATGGAAGAAGGAGAGTTCTCCGAGGCGCGCGAGGATCTCGCTGCACTCGAGAAAGACTACGAGGAGGTCGGAATGGATTCCGCGGAAGGCGAAGGCGAAGAGGGCGCTGAAGAATATTAAAGCTGACGATCTCTTGCGACTATCTTGAAAAGATATGAGATTCCTGTGTCTTGAAATAAATTACTGAATCATTTGCATCGCAAACTTGTCATTATTCGATACGTCACCCTATACTTCTAGACCACAAATGTGTAGTCTAATATAAATGTATTCGACTGTATCGATTACGCTTAATTCGATCATTTGCGGAATGGAACGCGGCACTAATCTAAAGTAATTACACATTTATTATATTAAATATTTTATAAACAACTTTAGCTTTACAAACTTGTATATTTCATAATATGTGAATTTTGATTATATACTCGTAACTTAAAATTCTCTATCAACAGTTGCACAAACAAGATATTGATTCTATGCGCAAACAAAGATGGTGTTAATGATCATAATATGCTATTGAAAAAATAATTTATATGTATTTCGCAATATCTTGCTTTTACACACACGCGCGCACACACAGTAGCAATTTCAAAGTAGCCAGACACAAGTCGTATATTCACGAAGATTTATAATATCAGAAATTGACTGAATTTATGTTTACTACATAAATTCAATTTTTCACACCTTAGAAAGTAAAAATTCCCCAAATTTTGACTTTAAAACAATTATATAAAACTATCTATAAAAAGTAAATTTGATATATATAATACAAATAATATAAATTATTCGATTTATATATAAAGTTACATTTCGAACTTGTCATAAATCAACATTGATCATAATACATTAATTATTACAACGATCTTTCATTCTTCGAATAGCTCGCAAGACAAGCTATACTTATCTACAGCAGAGCTCGGAATTGGTTGCCCATTTCGGCCGATTCTCAGGAGCTACGCCTTCTATCTTCCCCTTGCCGCGAGCGGGCCGCGAAAGTGACGGTCGAGCCTCCAAGCTTGAAGCCGTGACCGTCATTTTCGTGGTCCGCTCGCGGCAAAGGGAAGATAGAAGGCGTAGCTCTTGAGAATCGGCCGAAATGGGCAAGTAATTCCGAGCTCTGATCTACAGTGTTGTAATGTATCTAGATAAATTTATTTATTACAGTAGATATATTTATCTAATTACAGTAGATACATTTATTTAATTACAATATCTAGTTACTTTTTGTATATCTTTATCTGTAACTAGTTAGATTTTTCATTTCAGTAACTGTATCTATAATTTCATTTTATCTATCTGTATCTAAAGTGTTAAACTTAGATACACTTACAAGGTTAAATAAAATTAGTTACAGATACAGTTACTGAAATAAAAAATCTAATTAGTTACAGATAAAGATACATAAAAAGTAAATATTGTAATTAGATAAATGTATCTACTGTGATTAGATAAATATATCTACTGTAATTAAATAAATGTATCCAGATACATTACAATATTACTTATCTATAATAAACAGCAACTGTTTAAAAATTACTATATTCAACGAACTTTTGAAATATATGCTTCATAAATTTGAGAAACGCGCGAACGAATAAACTAACAAAATTAATTCAGTCATCTAACTCCAAGTCAAAATCTTCATCATAAATGTCTTCGTCGTCCGTGTAGTAGTCGTACTCCATATACTCGGCGTGGAGATCGAAATCATCGTCATCGTCTGGTTCATCGGGTATCACACCGCGGTACAACATTTCAAAACACTTGGATTCTGGATTACGAAAATGTAAGTAAGGTGCCTCGGGATTGAGCCGCATGCCGCATAACCAACAGAAATACGTGCCACAATGCGAACAGGTCATCTTATTACAGCCATCCGATTTCTAGAATAATTCATCGTGATATTTGTCGTAAATAATAGTAAAGAATGTGATCGAATTTACAACTATAACGAATCTACATTGTCTTAAAACAAAAAAGTAGGTTTAAAATTACCGTTAAAAGATCAGCTATTCTAGAAAAAACCAAATTCCTACCTCAATAGCGCTCTTGCAGTGAGGACAATTATGGCTGTTATTGTCGATCCAATTCTCAGACATAGTGTTCTCTATCAGAATCTCGAGCTGCCTCTTGCCATAACGCTGCTCCATTTC
Source organism: Odontomachus brunneus (assembly GCF_010583005.1). NCBI lineage: Eukaryota > Metazoa > Arthropoda > Insecta > Hymenoptera > Formicidae > Odontomachus > Odontomachus brunneus. The sequence goes on from NW_022639471.1 coordinate 2,241,043, forward strand.
AGCCTTCTTCTCATTACTGGCTGACTGATATTCACTCACTAATCGTTGTTTCTCGGCTATCGATCAATCAATGTGATTAATACATAAGATCAATTTAATTTCTCCTTTAACATGAATGTTTTGTTGCGAAAAGTCATGATTTATGTTAGCAGAATCTAGCTGCATACCTGAACTGATTTTACAGGGTTCTACTCCATGATAAACCATCTTGCAACGAACACAGAACGCATACTGGCAAACGGGACATTTCGCCATTTGATCGTTGAGATCGCGAGTAACTGGATATTGACAGTGTCGTCGTGGACAATAAACAATATCCATCATAGTGTCTAGTGTAGCACTTAACAATATGGAATCATACTTTGAAAATAATTCTGAACTCACCAAATCTTTTATCTGTAAGAAGACCAACAAATATTTCACATTAGTTTGCTAACATCCTAATATCAATAATTAATAATCAGACACACAAGTTGTATGGAAAATGGTTACCTGGCCAGGTGTAGCCTCAAACTTGCATTTTTCCTCAGGGCAACAAATATTCTGTACATTTCCTTCTTTGATTCTCACCTCAAAGTAACCTCTAATGCAATCTTTACAGAAAGTGTGAGCGCAAGGCAAAAATTGAGTGCAATGCTCTCCTGATTTGTCAGTAAAGCAGATATTACAAGTGTAAAAGTTCTTTTTGAATTCTATCTGTTTCCGTTGCTCGTTGTAGTTGACCAAAACTTGAATAGGATTTCTGCCAACTGGACACTCTAAAATTGCTCTTTTGTCGATAGAATTAGTTTTCTTTGACACAGTGTTCTCTTTACTAACTTCGCTATTGCACTGTTTGTAAGATTCACCAGTTTCGTTGTTTGCTTGCGGAGTCTGCAGTTTTTCTAGTGTTTTCTTGTAAGATGTATACATGTAATCCATGTCCAAGTACTCTTTTATCTTTAAAAATTTGAGTGTTTCGTTCTGAAGGAACTCCACCCATGCGAATAAGATCTCTTGCTTGCTGCTCTCCCATAACAAATCTAGCTTTTTACATAACTTAGCTAATGCTGACAAGCGCAACCAAGAGGAACATAGTGTAAATATTGGTGCTGATGTAGTTGGGTAATCTTCTGGTAATGTAACGTGCAACGTTAAGGGTGGTAAATATGATATTTGCACTTTCTGCGCAGTGTCCACTTCGTGTCTCAGATCCTTGTATGTTAGATAATACATTGTTGGGAGATTCACGAATATCTTGAAAGTACAGTCGAATCGGCTGTTCTCCTCGTTATATGAGAACTCCTCCTTATTGTAGATACTCTCCAAAGCAGTGACCTCATCCTTTTGTTTCTCGTAGTCCATTGACTACTGCAAAGTGAAACTGACTGTAGTGTTTCTGTATACTATATAGCAACTGATATCGAAAGAACATCGAAATTTCATGATTACGTCGTTTACTTACCAAATTTGGAAGTTCGTTACACGTAAATTCGGGTAGTAATATTAATAAGTTCTTCAATTATACTCCTGAGTGTTCGTTAATTTGGTTATCGAAAGTGTCAAATGTGTCGGTGACAGTTCAAAGGGGTTATGCACTCGTCGACTTCTCGAACAATTTGAAGTTCGCTGGATTGCTTGCGGTTTCACTGTAGCTACAAAATGAGATCTGCTTAGTTCTACAAATCATCAAATATTCTAACGAGGTAAATAAAAGAAAAAAAAAGACGAAAATTATAACTTTCAGCAGTTGTATAAACATACGTACCATGCGCGTTCGCGTGTTCAGTTACTACTGGTACCATGACGCTGCGCATAGCACCTTCACGAAGCCGCACTTTCTGTGTTTATGATGTAACGAAAATCAACAGAATTGATTACGATAGATCATGTAATATTGCGGCAGATATTCTTAACCGAATAAAATACCTCAAGAAATTTTAGTTAAAAGATGTAAAAATTATATAAGAAAGAAGAAAACGAGGCGATGAAATAAAATCAAGCAGCAAGTGTCTACTCAAGTAGAATAGAGAGAAAAAAATTGTTAATTTAAAAATAATTTAACATGTAAAATAATTGTAACGAAATTTTCAAAGCGTACACTACAGAAGAAAGTTTTGTGTTTAAGATGATTTTTATTATCGAAATTTTGTCTAGGGAAGTTTGATTTATTCATAAAAAGCTGATATGTGCATAAAAAACTGTAAATATTATCAATTCTCTCTATTTATCTATTTCAACATATAACGTAGCTTCAGAAGCCTAAAAATATTATCAGTTATTTATCATGATTCTTATCGCAATCGATCTCGCAATTGATTTTCGATCAATCGGCGATCAACGGTCAACGGTCATGGCGGCGCTTATAACGAAATTAAACAGCATTCACCGGCGAATCGTCCATGTACCATGTTGCAATTGCATTGTCGGTATAATGAAGTTTGTCATACCTTGTTAAATATCGGCCTCTTTGTCGCAGTCATATTCGGTTCCAGTCAAACTTGTCGGAGCTGGTGAAATTGTTCGGTCAATTAAAATCGGTATTACGCGCGCAGTTTTAAGATGAGCACCGTAGACGAAACGTGGAGAATGTTATTTCCAATATGTATCAACATGGTAATGTCTGTGATCGCGTTTGGCTCGACCATGTATCTAATTCCCAGAGCAAAAGCCGTGTTCGTCAAAGCTAACCTCTATGGCATCGACATGAGTAAAAGGAGCAATGAAAAGGTGTAAGTAAGACGAGAAACATTTCAAGTAGACTTTCATGGTATTACAATATCAGACATGCACACACAATGGATGTGAGATAGAAACTTTAAATTACATTTATGAAGTAAATTGAATGAAAATTAAATTAAATATTAAATTTACATATATCATTAAAAAATGCAGTTTTTTTGTCATTGATGCAGCAACAAATTTACTCAAAGTTACACTCAGATTTTCATGTTGCATTTAACATGACATTTTGATTAAGTTTGGATAATTCTTTTCGTATTTCTTTTTTGTTTCTATTTTGTTATTTTATGTGATAAATATCTCATCGTAATCTGATCAGTCATCAGGAACTCAACATTACTGAATTTTCTAATTTAATATACTTAAAATTTACATACATTAGTCTATCAGAGATGCTACAATGCATTTAGTTATATCAAATTATACTTCTCTGTAAGTATAATTATCTCCATATACCAACGATGCATGTATACACCCAGTTAACTATTGCAGGCCAGAGGCAATGGGTGTTTTTACTGGATGCGCATTCCTTGTAACAATGTTTTTGTTCATCCCTATACCATTTACAGATTATATATTGAAGAATGAAAACTTCCCACATGACAAGGTATGATAGTTGTTTGTATGATATATATGGTTGCTTCTAGAATCTTGATGAAAATTGTAATTGCAGTTTAACTAATCTTCACTCTTTAATTCTGTAATTATAGTTTTAGTAAAAATCAGTTAAACTATGACAGGTATTGACAAATATTTATGGAAATGTTATATATTTAATTGAGGAGCAGAAAAAAGACACATGTAACATACAAACACAATATAATGCATAGACTTTTCTTTACAGTTTGTTGAATTCTTGGCAGCATTATTATCCATATGTTGCATGCTACTGTTGGGTTTTGCTGATGATGTTTTGGATCTTCGTTGGCGATATAAGTTACTTCTACCCACTGTAGCATCCTTGCCACTATTAATGGTTTATTATGTTAACTTCAATTCCACAATAATCATTGTACCAAAACCACTAAGACAATGGTTTGGCTTTTCATTGAATTTATGGATATTTTATTATGTATATATGGGAATGCTGGCAGTGTTTTGTACAAACGCTATAAACATATTAGCTGGGATAAACGGCCTGGAGGTTGGGCAGAGCTTAATAATTGCTACGAGTATTCTCATCTTCAACGTTATAGAATTATTTGGCAGTCAGTGGAAGGCACATCAGTTTTCAACGTACTTTATGCTGCCATACATAGCTACCTCTCTTGCATTGTTCAAATTCAACTGGTAAGTCATATCAGAAAGTATTTCTTACGTAATGTATATCTATGGTTGATAGTAGTGATCGCTATTTGCATCGCGATAATATAACGAATCCAAAAGCAAAAAGAATATCTCCAGACAAGGGAGATTTAACGCTTCTTCGTCGTGGAACTCTTGATTAATGACGTCAGAAATGAGAAAATCACGCCAAAAATTTTCGCAGATTATATAGATTGAAATAAAAAAATGTATCCATAAAACGACGTTTGATCTGCACGATTAATTGCAAGGGTCACTTTGTGAACATATATTAATGCATATATTAATGCATTTTGTAATATGTATTTTTAATTTTTAACATATATTTTCGTTTATTCTTCTGACGTCATAAATCAGGATGGTTACGATGATCAGAATATAAAAATTAGCGAGCTTACGAGTTATATGTATAAACCATTTAACATGTATATTTCGTCAACATAATATTTTATGTGTATAAATCCAGTATAATATTACATGGTGTACATAATGTATTGAGTATGAGTTAATATCACAGTCGGGTGTAACCAGTACGTCAGTAGTAATCTAGTTTAGCGTAGAAGTTCTCTACCAGCCAGTCGTACTTCCACGTGTTGTTAAGAATCGTTTCAGGCGCAAAGTAGGAATCCCTTGATTTGGAGACTCTCAGGAGATTGCTTTTACCGTCTAACCATAGTCCGCTACCTATTAGGTCCTCTACGAACGGCACGTCGACAGTCTTCTCTATATCTATTTCCTTGGACTGGATTTTACTGTGAAGACCGATAATAATATTAGCGGGCGCTTGGCATAGGTAGCAATACCAGCCGCCATAGTGATTCAGATCCCCTATGACTAATCCCAAAATATCTCTCTCGCTAGCGTCCCCGTCCAACTGTCGGCGCAGCACGACAGAGTTGGATTGATAGGCATTTCGCATCAGGCCGATTGTGTACGCGCCGAGCATTATCGTTGTCTTGAGCGGATGCTGCCAGAAAAAACCGTACACTGACCACCTTAATCTAAATCCTATAGGCTGAGGCCAACCGTCGTACATCTTGAGGAACATTAATGCCCTGGAATTCAGTATCTGCTCCGGCTCCGTCGTCACGTAGATATCGTCGTCCCTTAAGTTCTGCACCACAGCTCTGACTCGGTCCCAGACATATTTCGCCACTATCCTCGACGGCTTGCGTGACTTGGTCGTCACGTTAACGTACAAAATCTTCTTTTGCTGCCGCTGCAGCAGCCCTTTGGATAGTTTGTGACGGAAATTGTCCTCGGCGTTGTTGAAATCACAAATTACAAAAAGATCCACTACGTCGTAGAGTTCCTCCACTATTACCTCTGCGATCGCCGAATTGTATTCGCTTAGGCAGAAAGTATGAATAATATGTCTGGCTTCTTTGCGACGTTTCAGACTGATGTTCTGCTTCGACGCCATAATCGCCCTCCACACGACCTCTGGCTGTCCGCAGTCCAAGCCATGCCATCCTTGATTGCAAATACATTTTTCCAGACGCTCATTGCTTCTCATCTTACGCTGGTCTACCCCAAATTTCCAGCATATGGTATGATTGTATATCTCAAACAATTTAAAAGTCTTGACATCCTTCAGTACTACCTCTCCATTGATTGTCTGATAGATTGATTTTTTAGGATTGCCTTGATTTATTTGCAGTTCCTTTAATTAAAAAAAATAAACATTTTTATATGTAATTGATATTACTAAAAGAGTTAATATTAGAAGAGGATATTGAAAATAGACTATTTTTGGCCCATTGACGGAATCTTAACTAATTACTGGAAACTGTTGGAGCTTCTAGCAAAAGAAAATAACAAATTATTTGTCCACCAAATTCGGAGAATGTTACGAAAATCAGGATTTATTATTAATTGTTGAAATAGTTATATGAAATATTTTTTAAGTTTTATACCCTTGATATGTCTAAAATAAAATTGATTGCACATTTACGTTTTGAGAGGTAAATAGTAAATATAGAGAAGTTTATTTTTTAGTTCTCATACAATGTTTACGTGTTGTATATGCAGAATAATTCAAAAGAAAAACTATTTACATTTTACAAAAGAACTAAATTTTCTAGATTTACTACTTTTTTAACATATAAATGTGCAATTGACTTTGTTTCAGACATATTAAGAGTATAAAGCTTAAAAAACATTGTAGTGTGACTATTTCAACAAGCAATGATAAAAACGAATTTTCATAGCTTTTCCTGGACTTAGTAGACAAATAATTGTTATCTTTTGTTTCTGTAAGATCTCACAAGTTTCCAATGATCAGTCTAGGTTCCATTAATGAATAAAAAATGGTCTACTTTTAATATTCTCCTTTGTCTCTTTTGTCTGATTACCTGTGACGTCTCGAACTTGACAAAACTGACAGACGTACGAGTAGTTGACACTGTTAGTTCGGGTGGTGGAGTAGTGACCACATAGATCATAACAATGAGAACTTGCAGGACCAATAAGGTATACAGCAACGCTAGCTTTCCATCTAGACGGGCCTGCATGGCACTAATTCCTTAGCTCGAATTATTTAGTATTTCATTTTATGTCCCTGGAGAAATGGCTCTTGCTTACTGACGGTGACATTTTCGTTAACATTGCACTTCCGCAGGCGTCATCTGAGAACAGAATTGACAACAATTACATCATCATCCCTCTTATAACGCAATACATATTCACGATATTCCACTGTTAACTTAGAGCCGATATAAATCTTGAATTTATATTTTTATCCATAATCGATTTTCAAACTTGAACACACTTGACACACAGCACCCGCTACACTCGCGTGTTTCTCTTTAACGCGAAATTCGCTGACCTCATTTCTCTCGATGCATATATACATCGAGACATATCTCATATCCCGTTTCTCAGTAACGAGATCTCACTCATATGCTCTACGTATTTCTGTGCTTTCGCATCGAGTCGCAGTAATTTTCTCATTTCTAGTCACAAAGGTTATACACAGGTGCCACACTGATCCACCGCATTGCAGTAGAATCGTGCGACAGATAGTTCATCAATCGGATTCGCTGCTGTCAGCAAACGAGTTGAACCGGTTCGCGCGAGTTAAAAGTCCCGGCAGCTCCGCCCCGCACGGACGGACGCACGCGTGTCGTCGACACACCGACGATGTATATTATGTATTACGTAATAAAGTACCGCTCACAATGCAGTCCGGCGACTACGACGACAACGAGGGCGACGACAGTCTCGGTGACTCGTTGTGACGTTGCAGGTGCGGCGTTTGTGACGTCACCGCGGCGCCGCGACGTGCCATTTAACTCGCACTCGCAATGGTCACAATCGCTAATCCGGTCGTCGATTCGCCAGTGTAAAATTGCCGGCGAATTTCTTCTTTTAAGTATTTGTTTCTCTTCGAACACAGCTTTCTCCTTTCTGTAATCTTTTCTTTTTTATATCCAGCAACGGCGAGTTCAAATGGATCCTATGGCGACTACCCGATCGGCCGGTGATGCGCACGTTCTTCTAGTCACGCCTGATAGTCGTTGCCTGACACCCCGGCAAATCGGTCGAGGTGGGTCAGGGCGGTTCTCTGTCTCTCTGTTCTCGGTATATGCCGGCAGCAGCAGCAGCACACCACGACGACGTGAAAAACCACGCCCGAGTGCCGCACCACGCCAGCCAGCTAGCCAGCCGGAGCCGGCGGTGGTCCGTCCGTTTGTCGGCGAATTCTCGCCACAAGCGCGATCGCGACTATTCGCAAGGCGCACGCGTCTTAGAGCGGCGGCGGCGGCGGCATCTCATTAATTGTGCACTTCTATATGTACATATCTCGTCCCTTGTTGTGAAGCATGAGTAATCATTGACGCTGCCCCGATGAGTCAGAATCATTTTTACGATGGTAGGACGTCGCGAAATGCTGTTTACAACTAGTCACGATGATCCTCCATCTGTTGAATGGCTTTTGTAGCGAGATACAACCCCTGATAGTTGTATCTGCGCGCTTGTAGTCATCATGGTGGCTTGTGGCTCCTCGTTTGTAGTCTTGAAGCAATGGCGCGTCTTGAATTGGCTCCTTTAGGACGATGCGCCCTGTGCGTATCTCTTTATTTGTTCGCGTTCTGTACACCTGTTATGAAAAATAATTATAAATAGATTATCATTTTATAGAAATACATACAATTTATAATGGAAAGATTAAAATTGCATACAAATAGCGTGAAGATTATATATGTATTTTGTCGTATGATTAATTGCATTTATGATTATCGCACATTGAGAGTTATGTTAAGACAAGATTAACGATAATGTTAAAATTAATAATAACGTTTTGTTTAAGGTACCCATCGGAGGTTTTCGTGGGTGATACATTTTGCTATATATCGGGGATGACTTTTGCCGTCGTTGGTATTATAGGCCACTTTAGTAAAACTACTTTGCTTTTCTTCATTCCACAAATCATTAATTTTCTATACAGCGCGCCGCAACTTTTTCGTCTTATGCCGTGTCCTAGGCACAGATTACCAAAGTGAGTCTTGAAAAAATGGCTAATAGGCATCGTTAATTTCTATTAAAGAATTTGTTCACAGCATATATTCTTTTTTTGCAGATATAACAGAGAAACAGATTTATTGGAACCTAGTGTAACTATATTCCATAAATCAGAACTTAACGTGATTGGTAAGATAATTTACAAAAATGTAGCATGCATAATAGATAAGAGATCACTTATGTCTTTATAAGCTTGTATATCATTTTATTAGGAAGGCTATTAATATGGATACTGAAAACACTCAAATTGATAAAGTGGCAAGAAGATAGAAAAGGCATTGTAATTTGCAATAATTTAACTTTGATTAATTTTGTACTCATCAATATTGGTCCACTAAGAGAGCCAGTGCTCACATCAATTCTACTAATAATTCAGGTAAAATTTTGAATAAAATAAGTACATGATGTATACTACTTACAATATACTGATATGACTTGTCTTTCAGGTTGCTAGCAGTGCAATAGCATTTATCATTAGGTATCCTTTTGCTTCCATATTTTATGATGTTTGAATAAACGCAAGAATGTTTTTTTATAAAATGTGATGTATATAATGCTTGAAACATAGACATAAAAATTATATAAATGAGATTACTATTGTTATTATTGTTAGTAACTATTAGAAATAGAAAAGAGTTTATTGAAACATTTTATTACAATTTCAAATCGCAAATTTATTATAGTTATTGTACATATCATATGATCAATATGATCATAAAACCTCTATCTCCTCGTTGTAGAATTTTGTATTTGTATTTAAAACTTTGTGTTTTTTGTTAAATTATACATGATGCGCTATTTTGTGTGCCAAAGCATATTATAAATCACCAATATACCATAGTATATTATTTTCTATATAGAACAAAATAAATAAATGTGTAATTTTCTTATCTGCGCAAACAATCGCGCAAGAGATCGTGTATAACTTGTTTAAAAACTTGATTACTGTGTGATGTGTATGATGCCTTATGTACAGAATAATACAAAAGATAACTGCATGTTTATAGGCTATTACACATTGTTTTTAATATTATATAAAATATTCCATATATCGAGCAACAATATACTTTTAAGTATCAATAAACATTTCAGGTTTAAAAAATTTTTAAATTATAATCACAATTATAATCAAAATGTATACCAGATCTGCACATATAAAAACAGGACCTTGTTAAATAAGACAGTCTTTAAAACAATAATGTATAAATCTCATCGTTCAACAAATACTTTTAATCTACAAGACATCTGTGATAAACTAACTCATCATGTTACTATCCTTTCTTGTGTACTAGAGATCAAATGCAATTAGGAATAAAGTACTATCGTCCGCATACCTTATTAACAAGAAATAACACAGAATAAAGTATTTCCCTTAATTGGATACGTGAGCGTCATGTTGTGACATGCTAACAAAAAATGTAATTTTTCAGAGTTGATTAAAGTATTTTTTATTATTAATTTTTTTATACTTTAGGACACGTTCGGAACGTCTTTGATATCAAGCCCTAATTTATTTTTTAACGTAAGTTGTGTCTTTGTGGCGTCTCTCAAGCTGTACAGATGTGTAAGTTCCATGGACGTACGACACAATTCCAAAGCCTTATCGAACAATTTTATCGCTTCTTCTAAGTTGCCTCTGTAAAAAAAATATACATATGTGTATATATGTGTGAAAATAATTCATGTTGTATCCCGAGTGCGCACGCGAATGAACTGAGCGTTACAATATATTTATAAAGAATATGTTCAAGTATTTTCATATAAATTACGTGTACAACCATAGATCACTTCGAAGGATTTTAAGGTACGAGCTCAAATCGAATTATAAAAAGAAGTAATTGAAAATATACCTTTGCACTTCGATACTTCCTAGTGTTTCGTACCCAAGCTCGCATTTCTCATCTATTTTCAATGCTTTATGAATGTATTCCACGGCTTTATTGATTCCTGAGCTATTGTTACCGTGCCATTGCAATTGTAGCAAACCTCTATGCACGTATACATTTGCATTCTCCGGATCTATCTCTAACGCTTTAGCGAAGTATGCATCCGCCTTCTCGTAATCTTGACTTTCAGACATCATCTGTCAACAATTATTATAAATGTTAAAAATCGCTTACTATCAACGATAAATTTTTTCTTTATATATTATGTTATTGCATATTTGAAGCAATTGTACTACCTGTCCACACAACATATAACCTTCGGGACGATCTGGGTATTTTTCCAAAGCTTCCATAAAGTCTTTTTCAGCCTTTTGCAGTGCATTCATATCTCTATAGTAGATCGCATAACGATAATCTGCATAACATTTTTGCATATGACCAGGACCGAAGTTTGGGTTGTAACGAACTGCTTTCTCAAAATCGTGTTTAGCTTCATCCACTTGATTTAAGAGTAAGTGCACCTAAAAGCACAAAATAGAACAATATATTGCATCATATATGTGTACCAAAATACGTAATTGAGAGGTAAATATATTCTTTATGTGATACCTGTCCACTGTGGTGATAAATATCACTATAAGTTTCATCTTGCTTGATAGCTACTCCAAAACCATTTATAGCCATTTCTGGCATTTCAAGTTGCATGTATAAGGTTGCCTTCTTTATGAGCGCATTCAATATCACATTCTTAGGCGTGTCTACGTTGTTTATTATAAAATCCAAGTCTTTAAACACGTCAGAGTGTTTACCCAAGAGAAGATAAAACGTGGTTCGTAAAAGCATTATCTCCATTTTATACGGCAATGTGTCAAAATCTGGACTGGTAATAACATCCGTGCACAGTGATATTATATCGTCGTATTTCTCGTCTTTCATTGCTTGTAAGATGTTGTTATAAACCCTGGTAATTAAGTCATCATAAATATATTACAGTAACATTATCAAAAGTAAGATTATAGTCCTTTGAAATTGACTTTTCTGTTAATATTTACTTTGGGATATCTTCTGGTAATGGATTCTGAAGTCTAGAAAATACTGGATCATTGGGGAAAGATACCATATAAGTTTTGATGAAATGTTTGCTTGGCATTATAAACTTTTTGTTTTGCAAATTTTCGTGAACATGTTGTTTCCCTAAAAATAATTGTTATTTTGAGGCCTTAAAACATTTTCTTTTATTTTTCAATTTTTATCCTGAATTATCAAATAGTATTTTACTCAAATTTCACATTTCACTTAATGTTTATATGTGATTACTTACCAAGTTGTTTCAAAAGCTTATCTGCCAGTGTAAGAGATGTATGACTACTAAAGGCTTCATAGATACATGTGGCAGTGACATCTTCTAAAGCAGATTCCAGATCCCCCATTTGCTCCAAAGCACGCGCTCGACGTAACAAAGCTTTCACATACCTTGGTCTTAGCTCTATTGCTTTTGTACAGTCCATTTTTACGGAATCATATTTTCCCTGTGATACAAAATTACAGAATATAAAAAAACAATAATTTTAATATGATAAAATATTAATATTATCTATTAACTAGGGAACTGTTTAGTTTCACTAATGATTAGATGAATATTATATGCCCAGTTTTTCATTCTTTGGTTAATCTATAGTTTAGACTGTAAAGTTGTGGCACATAGAAAACTTAAGTAGTAAGACCAATTACGACTGACAATTTCTTCACTGTAATGAGAATAATCAGAAAATAATGATTGGTCAATTTTCACACTACTAAGTAGTCAGTTCAGCAGTGCAATTGAAAAGAACAGACCATATGTCTTACTAATTAAGTTTTCTATGTGCTATGGCCCAAAATCTAGATCACAATCAGGACTGGTAATAACATCTGTGCACAAAGATATTATATCGTCGTATTTTTCGTCTTTCATTGCTTGTAAGATATTTTTATAAACCCCGGTAATTAAGTCATCATAAATATATTACAGTAATATTACCAAAAATAACATTATAGTCTACTAACTGGAGAATGAAAAACCAGGTCATGATGGTATATTAATACGACTAGTTTGGTGAGTAAAAAAGTAGTCTTTTTGTATTTTATTGCAATTGTTACAATTAGATGTATAGAAAATGTTCCTAAAAGGATCAAATTTTAAATTTTGAGAAGTTACAAAAATTTTGATTATATGTTGTACTATATGTTGTACAGTAGGTGGAAAATTAGAGCTCTTTTGACGATCCTCTACTTGTTTTAATAGCTCCGTTTTTAATTTTTTGCATTTGAAAAAGATGTGACTTTATTAAAATTAATTTTAAAAGTTATATAAATATATTCAATTCCAACTCTCTCTCTCTCTCTCTCTCTCTCTCATTTGAAGCATACAACTTCCTAAATTCTCAGAAAACATCTTTTTCTAACAATCAAAGTTTCCTTGAGATATTTTACATTTCTTATGTTAACTGATCATTGTCATCATTTCTATTACCAATTGTTCATATGCAGCTGCCCTATTTTGATAAAAGGTTGCAGTTTCATCCACATATTTCACTGGACAAATTTCAATTGCCATGTTATATTGAGCTATGGCCTTATCATATTTTCCTATTTTGAAATATGTATTTCCTTCCTTCTTGTATTTCTGCGCCATTTCTAAAGGGGTCTAGAATAAAAAAGGTTGGATTAATTATGAAAATACTGTCTCCTATATTCATTAGTATATAATTTATACCAGTATGAACTAAATAATTTCAGAGAATTATTTCACTATGTAACAAAAACCCACTCATTGGAAACTTATTGCAAAATACAGCGTATCAGGAATCATCAACAATTGTTCACAGATACTTTTATAGTTACAAACCATTGCTTGCAGATATTGCATCACTGGAATTTTACATATCAACAATTATCAAGAGATAGAAAGGGGAAAACATTTATCGTTGTTATTACCTGCTTAAATTTTTTCGTTAATCAAAAATACCAATGAGTCCATTAATGATTTTTTTTTTCAAGAAAAGTTGATACTTTCAGATGAGTGGATTATCGTTTATTAATCATTAAACCGTAGACAAGGATTATTCTAGTGCGTTTAGTCAAGAACATGCGGTCTTAACCTCCGGCTGCTTGGGCGCGGAAGAAGGCACTTGGTTGCCGTCGACGTCGCCGTCGATGGAGATCTGCTTGTCGGTAGACGCTCCGTTCTCCTTGGGCTTGGGACGACGATCCGGCTTGGCGTTAGTCCGGACATTGTTCTTGTAGTACATGTAACCGAGGCCAAGGGCAACCGGCGCACCAACCACTAGGGCGAGTTGCCATTTGGCCACGCCGCCACCCGTTCCGTCCGCGACGGGCATTCGTTCTTTCGCCGGTTTCTAGTCGCCGATAAAACGTGACACGGTTACGCCGCGAATCAACACGACGGCGATGACGGCGACGATGCCGAGGATGACGGTGATGATGATTCGTCGTCGCTCACCGACACGTTTCTCTGCTGAGACTGCTGTGAAAGCGCGGAAAACACCAAGCCCAAGCGACGAACATGCGGACACGCGTACGTAGTCTCCTCGTTTCTTGCTACGAATACCGCGTATACGAACGAATATACCGTGCGTGCGATCACGACAATGCGTGCTCACTGGTGTTCGCCGAAACTTCGTCAGCACTTGCCACCAATCACATGCTGTGAAGATTACTAAGCGACTTATGTAATTTGCTGGAAAGCTACTTCTCGCGCACTCACGCCCTCTGAGGCTGTATTGAACTCGAAGTAAAGCCAGCGGCACACGATGCTTGTTTTCATGCTGGATTGCTTGCTGGATGGAAATACTCTGTTCTGATTGGTGCATTTCTGAAGACAAACCAATCAGAATAGAATGGCCGCGTTCAGTAGAACAAGTGATCAGTAAGCGCTCAGGGAGCTCTTGTATATGATTTGGCATATTCTTTTAGATCTCCAACTATACTCCAATCAGATGCAAGAGCTCACTGAGCGCTTACTGATCACTTGTTCTACTGAACGCGGCCAATATTTCCATCCAGCAAGCAATCCAGCACGAAAACAAGCATCGTGTGCCGCTGGCTTTATGGCTCCTGCACACAGGACGCGGTAATGTTTGCCGCGCGGCGAAAGTTCGCGCAACAGCCAATCAATATGCTGCTTTTCGTAATAACCTTCTAGCTTTTATGGAAAAACAACATATTGATTGGCTGTCGTGCGGACTTCCGCCGCGCGGCAAGATTACCGCATCCTGTGTGCAGGAGCTATTACTCTACTAATCGAGTAGGATTTCTGAACGCAGCCCTGTACTGCTGAAATAAGTTGGAGTGAGACAAACACATGTTTGTCTTATGACTCCTGCCCACAAGACGCGGCAATGCTTGCCGCGCGGCGGAATTTCGTGCGACAGCCAATCAATATGTTGCTTTTTCGTAAGAACTAGAAGGTTATTAAAGCAGCATATTGATTGGCTGTCGCGTGAACTTCCACCTCGTGACAAGCATTACCGCGTCCTATGTGCAGGAGCTATTTTTGCACCACTGCAACAGTGCAACGAAAAAGAACAGAATGATAAAAGCACCTCTAAAAATGGCTTTATAAGCTTTATGATTGGCTATCAGCTGCTTTTAGAAACGTTTTTAGCAATAAAAGAGAGTTCAAAATATGGAACTTAGAATAATAGTAATGACGCTAGCAAATCCTCTATAAAATCTGCATTCTGATATTTACTGCAAATACTGAAATCTACTTTACTACTTTACTGAAAATCTATAGTATATATAACATAAATTATAGATTTTCAATACTGGCTGTGAATACCGGAACGCAGTTAAAATTAACTACACACATGAAATAGAGATAACGCCACAGAAAGTATATGTATAAAACTAAGGTTGCTTTCCAACAAGAGACACAAGTCGACACAAACATTATTCTATCTTTGTTCCACGTTTAGTGAGTAACAAAAGGTGCTTTCCAGTTGCGTACATTGTGTTACACAAAACCAGCTTATTGGTTGCATATTATCTTACAAGATATTTAGATAATATGTGACTAATTAACTGGTTTTATGTACGTGTGTGTCAAGATGTGTTAAGCAATTGGAAAGCACTCAAAAATAGGATGATACTTGTATCTTTGTATCTTTGTCGACTTGTGTTTCTTGTTGGAAAGCAACCTAAATGTATTATATTGTATAATACAGTGTATAATGGCTCCTGCACACAGGACGCGGTAATGCTTGCCGCGCGGCAAAAGTCCGCGCGACAGCCAATCAATATGTTGTTTTTCCATAAGAGCTAGAAGGTTATTACGGAAAGCAGCATATTGATTGGCTGTCGCGCGAACTTCCGCTGCGCGGCAAGCATTATCGCGTCCTGTGTACAGAAGCCATAATACAATGTATAATATCTCAGTATAATATATGTTCAATCCTCTCTCTGGCCATCACTATCTCAATTCTTGGTTAAAGAAAATGGCGGTTCGTAGCGGAAACTTAGGAACTAATTTTAAGAAATAACGGATCTAAGGAGTACTTAGACCCATTATTTCTGTAAATTATAGCGTGTTCGACTGGCCCTGGATTAATCGCTCCGAGAACGATTAATGTCATAAGTCTCTACTAGCCAATCATAAAGCTTATAAGTATTTATTCGACCAATAAACGTAGACTGAATAACCCAGAGTAGGTTACCCAGAGCCAGTCGAACATGCTATTATAACGTTTTTCATTGGCAGAATTGGTGCGCACTAAGGCTTGTTCACAGTATGTTATTATATTGAAAGATTGTCTTAAATTCTCAAATATTTTTAACCAGTAATATAATATGTATAACATCCGTACAAATCATTTTATTATCTAAAATATTTTTAAATATGTATTTAAGACACGATCTTAAATATGAAAATGTACTGTAAACAAGCCTTAGTGCGCACCAGTTCTACCAATGAAAAACGCTTTTAGTTTCAAAGTCTTCGCTATGAGCTGCCATGCTTTCTTTAACCAGGAATCAAGGTAGTGATGGCTATAAACAGCATCTGTATTGACTAATATACTTACAAAAATAACGGATCTAATATATTTCTTGGATGTTTCATGAAGTGTGCGTATTCGTTAGAATCATTTGCAGTTTCAAACCACGGCTTGAATACATCTTGTTTTTTGCTTGTGAATATCGTATTTTAAAAGCATCACTATTCGTTGAGAATTCGCGCCACATTCTCTGCGCACGCGAATGAAACTTCGCCGGAAAGATGGCAACTGTCTGTCAACAGCAGTTACGTTTTATCAGCTACTATGCTACTAGTTCATTGAAATCGAGAGTGGAATTTGCAAAATATGAGAGCTGTCGCAACGATTACGACGCGTCACGAAGAATGCTGAGTTATCGCGAGTGTTTTTTGCGTTGCGGCGATTTTTAACGGACATTACCGTTCTCCGTCTTTTCCCGCAGCACGTCGGTGGTTTCCTCGCCGTGACGTTTACCGCAATGGCACTACAAGAGGACGAGAACACCTGGTAAGTTGAGATCGAAATTCTTTTATTACTTTTGTCGAGGAATGTCACGTCTTTCCGACGAAATTGCAAATCCAGAGTTTACTGGCGTTAACCTGTTAAAATTGTAACAAAATCACTTACGCTCTTACAAAATTTATCTAAATACGACGCTTTGTCGCGATGTAGTTTGTAACGGTGAAATGTAAAAAATTTGATAGATATAGCGTTGCACGTGTGCAACTGTGTTACTGAATGCAGTGGCAGGTTGTTTCATTAGCAGAATAGTGCGAGTCTTACTATTTCAAAGTTTGTTAGTATATATTACTTAATCAGTCATATCTCACAGTTCATACATTCTTTGTATAATAATCGGTAATGTATGTTCTATATGTGTAAGTAGAAATTTTATTTTCATTAATTTTAAATGAATTGTTCATTACTTTAGGGTGTTGGAGTTAGAAGCAGCGCTTTTGGATACAGAGGCACCATCTGCATCTGACATATATGCTATTTGTAAGGGCCAATCAGTCCCTGCAAACTTGAGGCCAGAAGTCTGGCAAGCTTGTCTCTTTGTGACTGAAAGAGGTGACCAATTAAGCCATTTTAATGAAGTCTTTGATTTACCTGAACAAAATATCATTCGTGATGATTGTCAACAATTGGTTGGTAAGTTAAAAGAGAAAAAAACTTTTCATAGCTACAGTAAATAGTCTTCTTTACATGTTTAGTAACAGATTCTATCAAATGTTATAGCAAAGCTTGGGAATGATGATGAAGACAAAGTTTCTGTAGTCTCTGATCTTGAATCTATATTAACATTTTACTGTAAAACTAAATGTAAACAATATGAAAAAGGAAATGGATGGTTGGAAGTACTGGGTCCTTTGATAGCATTAAAGTTGCCGCGTGCTGCAACTTACAATCTTTTTGAGGCAATAATAGATATTTATATCCCAAGGTAATAACATTATAGTAATTATCTTTTTCTATGAAAAACAGTATAATTATCAGAAATACATATCTTTATAACACTTCAGCAACTAATTTTTGTGGTAAAATCTGTATCAGTAATTTGAGCATTACTTTATATTTCGTAGTATTATTTATAATAGTGCTATGGATTGCACTATTATGTGAAGCAGTATATAATGCAATGAATTTAATATTCATTAATTTTTCTTTCAGGGGTGAAACGTATAGTTCAGTTTTACGATTGCTGCTGCTTTACCATGAGCCAGAACTATGCTCTTTTTTGGATACGAAAAGGATATCACCCGACCAATATACGAAAATATGGATGAATACACTTTTCGCCGGTGTCTGTTCGTTGCCGGCGATTTGCACAATGTGGGATCTATATTTCATGCAAGCCGATCCATTTTTCATGCTGTTTCTCTCGCTTATTATGGTGATAAATGCCAGGTAAATTTACTGAACAGATGCTTCAATGCATATATTTTTCTGTAACATTACATAACAGGATTCGAATCTTTATAGAGAACAAATCTTGAGCATGAAGGATGAAGATAAGCAAAGCATAATAGATGCTATTGCAATAATGCCGTGCGCTCTGGAAGCAGATGACGTAACTGACTTCTGTTCTTTGGCGCAATACTATGCGATGAAAACACCAACGTCATTCAAACAAGACTTATATCCCGTGATGTTTGGCGATAGTTTGGACGAGAAGTTAATATCCCATGCATTGTGTCTACCTGTGTCGGCGCAAGAATTAGTGGAGAATGCCATCGAAGCTCCATCCGTACTTAATAGTGCTGTCGAGTCTGTTAGATTCTTTCTCGTAGATTGCAGACCTGCTGAGCAATATAACGCGGGTCATCTACCGACCGCGTTTCATCTAGATTGCAACTTGGTAAATATATATATATATATATATATATATAAATTAATTAATTTTTAACATTATCTGCTTCGCACAGTTCATTGTAATTTTACTAAAATTCCACATGTATACGTTTTTTAAATACATTTCATTTCTATTTCTTAGATGCTGCAAGAACCTGCTGCGTTTGCCACAGCAGTACAAGGCTTGCTGCAAGCCCAACGTCAAGCGCTTGCAGTTGGTTCACAAGCTGGCGGGGAACATCTTTGCTTCCTGGGAAGTGGTAGACAAGAAGAAGATCGTTATACTCACATGGTAGTGGCATCCTTTTTGCAGAAACATACGCAATACGTCAGCATGGTCACGTCTGGATATCAAGGTAATTAATTTTATATTTCTGTTTATCTGTAAACATATATTTATGTTTTCTGAAGAAAATGTATTATATACTGTGTCTATACAAATTATAATTATTTTGGTTTTAGCCATTCATGAATATTTTGGTGATGAAGTAGTATCAAATCTGGTTGATCACAATTCGCAACATTGTCTGGTGTGCAATACTAATATATTGGAAGAAAACTCGAATGAGGCGAGTCCAATTAAAGTAAAAAACAATAATTCGGACCTTCTGGGGAAGATTGGATTGGCCATGAAACTAAAGAGCCAGGAAGTAAAGGGAAAGCTGTTCGATTATATCGTTAATCCTTCAGCAAGCGTGAATAGCAATATAGAGAAGAAAGACGGCAAAGATTTGGACTATATTAAACGTCAGAGAAAAACTGCGCCTGTGTTTAGTATAGACGATGATCAAGAATTAGGTAATTATTATCATCAAATAATTTTTAAACAATCGTAAATTGCTCGTTGTGAGAAAAAAACTTGTCTGATCTAATAATATTGTTTCTAGATATGACTATGACCAATAACGAAAGCGAAGAGCCTATTGAAGTGGTATCTATACAGCAATGGATGAAAGATCCTAAGTTATTACATTCCTTCAAATGCCAAGAAGTAAAAGTTAATGGTGATCTCTGTGATAGGTGAGCACGCGTAGCAAAATCAACGAATTTTTAGATGTTAAATGCTTCTATGTATTTTGTTGTAGTCAACTGCTGGTTACCGATAGTCATCTTATAGTACTGCGTGAAATTCAAGAGCGAAAAGGTGCCGCTCATGTGATCGTGAAACGACCCTTAACAAGCATCGTTAAGATAACATCAAGGAAGCGACACGCGGATCTGATAACTTTCAAATATGGTACAACGCAATATAATGACACGGTTATTTCCGATATGGACAAGTTTCTTATACCCAACGCGAGTGAAGCTACCAAATTGATTACTCAACAGATTATGAAACAATTAAAAACATCAGACTAATATATATCAGATACGTATTTTATAGAATAATTTCAAGTCACTGTACAGTTGTCATCAAGTTTAATTTGTGACAATTTTCCCGAAAAGAAAAAGAAAGTTAATTTTCAGTAAATGTAAAGTATATGATACTTATTTTACAGCTCTTATTTATTCACATAATTTGTTTATTTCTGTTGTAGAGAGAAAGTACAATCATTAGAATTGATATAGCATTATATGCATTCGATAGACGTTAGTAAAGTAATTGAAAGATGATAAATTGACGTTTAATGAAAGAAATATATTTCTGATATCGACCACTAATATTTTTATCGTATGGGAATCACAATTCAGTCATGTTACCAAACAGACAAATTTGATTAACACATGTTCTTTGTTCAATTAAATTTCGATAGTTTTATATATGTCATACATTTACAACCTTCTTAAACGTCATAGCGAATGCTTGCCCTAAAAATCAATGCGCTCTATAAAATGTAAATCACATTTATGCCATATGATCTAATGTAATCTCTAGACACATGAGATTACAATAGATCTCTTCGAAAATATGTAAAGGCCTTCGATTTTCTGTTGCGTGGCAATTTTTGTAATATTTTCGCAGCGTTAAAATTTCAACGTTGAATTCATATTTGATTAGACTGAAATCTTGTAGAAGTATAAGAGAAGTTAGAAACTAACGATTGATACTAATACATATGTGCCTGATCAATGCACAGTTTTTTTTTTTTTTTTTTT
>NW_022639471.1:2262028-2305610 GCF_010583005.1 Odontomachus brunneus
TTTTTTTTTTTTTTTTTTTTTGGTTGTGTTCACGAGTAGCGTAAATAAGTAGCAAATGGAATAAAAATAATTATCAGCGAGTGGTCCTAATGCGTTTCTAATATATTTACTACGTGCTCTTATAATAATACTTGCATTTTGTAGGTCATTGTATAGTGAAATGTTTTAATAGATATAAATTACATTGAAGATATAAATTACATTAAATGGGTATTAAAAGCAATATTTGCAGGCAAATACCCTTTGCACTGTTTGTTGTCATAGTTTTTCTGACATATTTTAACTACTTTTTGTTGCAAAATATATTTTGATGATTATAATTATTAATTAAATCTACAAGGGAAATAATATAATTTCGTTTCTTTGTGTAGTTCTGCACGTATAAAAGGCCGATATATTGCAATTATGAAGTATACAGAATGTAAATATCCAAGTTTTTATAGCATATTCTATTTATTTTAATGGTAAAGAAGAGTCAGATGATCATATCAGCTTTCTTCATCTGACCATGCAGAATATGTTTTTAAAATTTGGCGACATATTTCAAGCATTCTGTATAATTCTGCATCTATACTGTATGTAATAAGTTGTAGAAATTAATAATTGCCTCATCATAATCTGTGACAATACAAATTTCAAAAACAAATGCTCTATCGATAAGTATAAATGGATTTTTTTACAGGTATTGTTCAAATATTATGTTTTGAGGACATTGTTTACATTTATTCACATAAGCCATTCAGATGCATTGAGATGAAACAATTTTCAGTATTTGAAGATTATAAAGGATCTATTGGGAAATTGGACATATATAATATATATATATATGTGTATATATATGTGTGTATGTACATATACATATAAATATGTGTGTGTGTGTGTGTGTGTGTGTATGTATGTATGTATTGTTAGTACAAGTATTATCTCTCAATGCAGATGAACACATATTATTCAACATATACATAATTTTTAAATTCTTAATACACATCATATGTGTATATGTGATAAAACTTTTCCATGTACGTGCTTCCAAATGTATAATTTGGAAAGAAAAAGTGCAAATGGACAGTTACATAGCAACAATCGAAAATCGATTTAAAATTAAACGTATTAGTATCTCGATAACTTCGAATACATGTTTATAGATGTATATATAAGAAAAAAGGCCATGTAATATAATATAAAGATAATATATATAATATATAAAATAAAAAAAATATATGAAGATAATATATAAAAAAGATTATATATACGCGCGAAAAAAAACATAAATTTGTCTCCTTTCTCTTTTTTAATTTTACATTAAATTTTTATTATATAATAATATTTTTAAATCAAAATATAATTCGTTTTAGAAGTATTTTTTAAATATTGTAGTATTTTATAAGTGATATAGTTAAATTTGCAATTTTGATATTTTTGTCAAAATGAACAGTATCCAATTATTATGAACGTTATCCAATTATTTAAATTGACTGTAGATTACACAGAGTCGATATCACATCGCTTTAACCGATATATGACGTTCACCGATACGTTATCAGAATTATGTTCGCAGATAGTGAAGCTTTTAAAACAAACCTACGTAGCTTCTACGGGAAAGAAATAGCGAAAAAATTATTCATTGGATATCGCCGCTTTTGCAATGATAAAAACATAATATGAAGAATTTAAACTTATATTGACCAAATTTATTTTTTTTTCCTCTATATGTAATGTTAAGCGTAACAAACTGGATAAACTAAGTTAAAATAATGTATGTAAATTTTAGTTATATAATATAGTTGTCG
The DNA here is from genome assembly GCF_010583005.1 of Odontomachus brunneus. NCBI lineage: Eukaryota > Metazoa > Arthropoda > Insecta > Hymenoptera > Formicidae > Odontomachus > Odontomachus brunneus. The sequence continues at coordinate 2,263,819 of NW_022639471.1, forward strand.
ATTTTGACGTGATATTCAATAATGGTAATAGATGCAAATACACGTTTATTATGAGAAGCTATGTATATACGTATGTATATTTATATGCTTCTTTCCGAGCCACACACACACGTACAGTGCCTAATGCGAATGCGTCTAATCTACGTAGTATCAGTCAGTATCCGGCCACCAGCGCTTCGTGTTGGTTTGTACACTGATACCGGCGACGGAGTGACTCTGCCAAAGATGATTTATAAAAATCGCTAAGGTTGAAGTCACCGACCAAGAAAAGCCGACGTCGTCACGCAATGGTTGGGATAAATTGGAACGAATTGTTCCCAGGAAGATGGACTCCTGTCATTTTTATCTCTTACATGACTCTCTTTGTAAATCAAGGTACATCGTTTTTGTGCGATGACACGTTTCCTAAGTTTTTCTTATTTATATCACGTTGCAGAATTGTTCCAAATAATAAAGACGACGAGGTTATATATTTTACATGTATAAGTACTCACTAAACAATCAATATTTACAGTATTGTCTACATTTTCTGTTCAGTGCATTATTTATCTTATCATGGATTATACAGCAGTTTTTTTTACATAGGTGTTATTTAATATTATTACAGGTATTATTGCAATATGTTATTTTTTATTATATTTGATTTATCAGTATGTTAGCCAAGTAGTAAAGTTAAGCCCAGTTAAGAAGCATCAGAAGAAAAATATAAGATATAATAATTGTTACAGGTATTCTTGTGACATGGTCTCAGAGAAGTGGTCGTTATGAATATAACATTGTAGCAGTTGTATTGTTGACAGAAGTTTTGAAATTAATCATATCTGTAATATTATATTGTAAAGAGTAAGTGAAACAGGTTTGAATTTTACTTTTGTATAATGGATAGTTTATACATGTTAATTCATTATTTTCAATTTAATTTTCAGCAATAGCATGCTTACTTAAGTATATTTACTTTTGTATAATGGATAGTTTATACATGTTAATTCATTATTTTCAATTTAATTTTCAGCAATAGCATGCTTACTTTACTTAAGGAAATAAAAACAAATAAAAAAGGTGAGATAGAAATAGTGATTCTAGAGATTTGTATATAATATTTTTGCACTGCATGATTGAGATTCAAAATAGACTAAGAAAAAATATTTAATTTTAGTACTTTTGCTGTACATGATACCTTCGCTTTTATACTGTCTCTACAACAATCTAGCGTTTGTTAACTTGGCTAGATTCGATCCCACGACTTACTATGTTTTGCTGCAACTTCGTGTTGTATTCACGGGAGTCGTTTTTCAGGTATACATATCGAAGAAATATTTTTTTTTTCAATACATGTATAGAGGAACAGTGGTTGAGCAATGAGCAATATACAAATTCTTTCTTCTAGGTCATTTTTAACAAAAAATTATCGGCGACCCAATGGTTCTCTTTAGTGCTCTTGACGGTCGGTTGTATGGTAAAGCACTTTGACGTCAGTGTTCTTAACACCAAATTGCATATAGATAGTTCTCTACTTTTAATTTTTGTACAGGTATATTGATCATCATATCGATAATCCTTGTAACTGGTAGCACAATGATTTTCTGAAGGCTTTTTTTACTTTCAGACAATATGTTCTTGCCTAGCCGGTGTATATAACGAGTATTTACTCAAACAGCAAGGTGCAGACATCAACATATTTGTACAAAATGTATTTATGTACATTGACAGTATTTTCTGCAACATTGTAGTAATTGTTGCATTAGGTATATTTGAAAATTGTTTTAATAATATATTCAGTGACGTTAATATTAGCGCGTTTATACAACCCGTAGTGATATTAATTATGTTAAACAATGCATTCGTTGGTATAATAACAAGTTTCTTTTTGAAGAATTTAAATTCTATACTTAAAACATTTGCTAGCGCGATGGAATTAATATTTACAGCGCTGTTCTGTTGGCTTCTATTTAGTATACCTATTAATACAAACACTGTGATTTCTATTGCTATGGTGTGCTTTGCTGTCTTACTGTATTCGAGAAATCCAGTACAAAACACGCAACCAAGAGAGATAGAGAGCAAGAGCCTTTTAGTATGAACAACAGTATAAACAACTTCAGTATTAAATATGTTTAATAGTCAAGATTATGATGCTAGAACAGTACATATTACCATTAATATTAAACTGCTATAAGTGCAATTTATTGCAACACAACGATACAAATCAAATAATTTAATAATTATATAAATTAATATTAAGATGGTGACTGAATGCGACTAAGCGAAAATATTGTAATTTTCTTTTAGGATATAAATGAAATTGAGCATATTGAGATATATACACATGCAAAGTTCCATTAGCATTTATGACTTTTAAGATATTTATATAATTTGATAAAATGAATGACTGGATAATCAAATTTACGATTATTATTATTATATTTTTACATGCCATCTCCTTGTATAATTCGAAATTTATATAAACGAAATTTAAATAAAAATCTATGTTCAAAAATTTCTTTATATATCACACACATACATATACATACATATATATATATATATATATATATATATATATATATATATATATAAAATAAAGTTTAGTGACAGTTATATCAGAATTAAACAGAAGCAACGTTATAATTTTAATATGTATAAACAGTACAGATTTAAAAAATACCCAATGCAACAATTACTTCAAGCTTTCAAGTGCTTTTTGAGTTATTTTGCTATTTATTTTTATCTAACAGAAGTTGCAATATGTTGAATTTCGTTTATATATATGTATTTTTTTTAAGGCAGATTTATATTTCTGCTATTTGCAGAAATATAATCAGCATTCTGCTAATATTTATATATCTGCTGATTCTGCCTATGTTTCAATATAAAAGTAAGATGCATTTGTTTGTTAAATCTATCACTACCTTAATTGGCCGATATGTATACTCATGGACAGTAATGACACATGTATAATGTAGTTTTTTAAAAAGTTATCATTTGCTGGCTAACTTTATATAATTCTGCATACAAGATAAAAATGCGGTAATAATACAGGGAGTGTTCGGAAACGTTATCCGGGTGCTCTCTCTCTCTTTGGCTACGTTCGGAAACGTCACTCGAGTACTCTCCCTCTCTTTTTACCTCACTCTTGTATTTCGCTCACTCCAACGGCTATCGTCTGGTAGTGTGCACACAGTGTGTGTTTCCGAACGCAGCATTTATCTTATTCTTGTATCTCTCTCATTTCAACGCAGCGGGTGATGTTTTAGACGTATCTTCGCCATTTATCACAGGGTTGTCGTCGGTGTAATTACTTACATCTCTTATGGCTCCTGCACACAGAACGCGGTAATGTTTACCGCGCGGCAAAAGTCCGCGCGACAGCCAATCAATATGTTGCTTTTCCGTAAGAGCTAGAAGGTTATTACGGAAAGCAGCATATTGATTGGCTATCGCGTGAACTTCCGCCGCGCGGCAAGCATTACCGCGTCCTGTGTGCAAGAGCCATTAGGGTGCTATTTTACATACGACAAGCTTTTCGGATACGTTTATTGGTTGGCGAGTAGAGTATTTTTAGGTTCTCCGTTTGTCAACCAATGAACGTATCCAAAAAGCTTGTCGTACGACACGTGAAATATCAGCCTTAAGCTGGTGGCACATAGAAAAAACTTAAGCAATAATGGCTCCTGCACACAGAACGCGGCAAGCATTACCGCGTCCTGTGTGCAAGAGCCATTAGGGTGCTATTTTACATACGACAAGCTTTTCGGATACGTTTATTGGTTGGCGAGTAGAGTATTTTTAGGTTCTCCGTTTGTCAACCAATGAACGTATCCAAAAAGCTTGTCGTACGACACGTGAAATATCAGCCTTAAGCTGGTGGCACATAGAAAAAACTTAAGCAATAATGGCTCCTGCACACAGAACGCGGCAAGCATTACCGCGTCCTGTGTGCAAGAGCCATTAGGGTGCTATTTTACATACGACAAGCTTTTCGGATACGTTTATTGGTTGGCGAGTAGAGTATTTTTAGGTTCTCCGTTTGTCAACCAATGAACGTATCCAAAAAGCTTGTCGTACGACACGTGAAATATCAGCCTTAAGCTGGTGGCACATAGAAAAAACTTAAGCAATAATGGCTCCTGCACACAGAACGCGGTAATGCTTGCCGCGCGGCGGAAGTTCGCGCGACAGCCAATCAATATGATGCTTTCTGTAATAACCTTCTAGCTCTTACGGAAAAACAACATATTGATTAGCTGTCGCGCGATCTTCCGCCGCGCGACAAGCATTACCGCGTCCTGTGTGCCATAAGACGTAAGCAGTAAGCGAATCAGCCAATCACAGTCGTTGATTCTTGGACCGTAAGAAGAATCAACGACTGTGATTGGTCAATTTGCTTACTGCTTACGTCTTACTGCTTAAGTTCTTCTGTGTGCCACGACCTTTACGACCAAGCTTACGCAATTTATGTATCTAATGAATCGTCCTGTAGTTTTCGCGATTTTGGTCCGTTGAATGCCAGGTTCGCATCCAAATTATCGCTAGAAATGCCGAAAATAATACTTCACACTGCGTCTGATATCCTGCATACGACGATACGATATTCAATAGTAGAGTTCCTTTGTTAGAGTTTCTAGCTAGCGACATTTTTATCCTATTGGATATCGGATATCGGGCGCAATGTGTATCCTCCATAAGTCTTGCGTATTTGTCGTTATATCGTCGAATAAGCGCGCGAAACGGACAGTCGGGAGTTCCGAAAAAAGTATCGTATGTTTGTCGTATTCGTGTTATTGCTCCAAGTAAATAAGTTTCGGTTTAACCGCCGACACGATAAGACGTGTCTGAATAAGTTCAGACCAGTGATTTTTGGAAGTTGCCTTGGAACCTGCCAAGACCTTCATCATTAATCATTCATACTTATCTTTCCCTTATAGAAATATCATACTAAGAATCATTGATAATTACTTATTATCCAGTATTTTTAATACTGAAAATAAGTAATTATCAATGATTCTTAGTATAATATTTCTATAAGGGAATTACTAATGGTGAAAGGGCCACTTTCAAAGGCCTGTATACCAATTCGGACGGACGGACGGCTCCAAGTAAATATTCAGAATACAAATAACATATGGAGTTATATTTTGGAGTATCCAATAGCCATATAACAAAAACAAGAAATATTCAAAGTACTACGACGGAACAGCCGGGAGCTAAAATACTAGATTGCGAAGAACTTGATTGTCTGGATGAAGGAACAATAGTCTGTAATAACAAACTGTAAACAAACTGTAAACAAACTGTAAACAATAGTCTGTAATAGTGTTAAATTAAATTAAATTAAATTGCGTATACTCTATTAACTTGCATAAAATATATATTTTATATTAGCGCCCTTATAGAAATATCATACTAAGAAATACTGAAAAATTATTAGTGATTAAATATTACCAGTAATTCAGTAATTTTTTGGCCAATACTTAATTTCTGGTGAATACTGATAATAAAATTAATATTAAATATTGATAGTAATCAAATACTGAATTATTATGCGAAGGTGAAAAATGAGAAAATCATAATGTTTACAAAAATGTACTTATATTTCTAATTTTCTCATATCTCATAAACTATTAGATATCGAAGGTTGTCAACACATTTCAAACTTTCGTGAATCCTCCTGCGATAATTTCGAAAAAAATTTTAAACAAGAGCGTGTATAACCAGAAGTCTATTTGACCCGCTATTCAGACCCGCTGCGTTCGGATATTCATACTACCAGAGCCATTATTCTTGAAATAGTTGCGTATACGTAAGTTTTACTGTGCAGGTTTAATCGTACCATAAAATAGCTGCACAGTAAAACTTACGTATATGCAACTATTTCAAGAATAATGGCTTTGGTAGTGTGAATATCCTAACGCAGCGGGTCTGAATAGCGGGTCAAATAGACTTCTGGTTATACACGCTCTTGTTTAAAATTTTTTTCCCTATTTTCTTTTATATATTTATTTTATCTTTATTATTAAAATGTAACATTGTGCACCAATCTGGACATATCTTACGAAATTGTTTTATCGTCGTAGATGAGAAATCTTTCAATACTCCAAATTTGGCTTGCTAACGTTGGTATTGCGTTGGCTTCCATTTTGAAAGACGATCGAAACGTTTATTGTTTGCGCGTCGGCCGGGTCAGACAGTTTCGGCGTTCATGTGCTGTTGAAAAATTATCTTGTAACGCGAATTTGTCGTAGCTCGTCGTGCTACTGTCGTAATAGCTGAAAAAATGCAGGGCACTATAATCGAAAACCTGAGCGGCAAAAAGCTATCAGTGCTAGTTGTGCTTTTAATAATCGCACAAGTAGTTTGCTTCCTTATAGGTGGCTTAATTGGTAAGTAATGCTTTAAATAATCGAGTATTTGCGTTTTAGATTACGTATTTTTATTTGTATGATTATTTTGTTTCATATAATAGTAGATGTTGCAGAAACATTATATTTATTCTTTGTTTTTTTTATATTTTACAGAAACATTATATTTATTCTCTATTTCTTTTTTATATTTTACATGTTTATGCTTTAGCTTTTTAAGAAATATATTTCAAGACCATGTTATTGTTATCTTTGTATTATATTGTGCTTTTCTTCTTCATTTTGCTTATATACTGATCAGTTTGTGTCCTAATTAATGAATTAATCCAATTAAAATGGAAAAAAGGTAAGGCAAATTTAGCATACTATATATTTATATTTTGTATAAACCAGTATGGGCTAATATATATATTTTTTTTTAGCACCTACTCCTGCGAGTAGTCAAAACATTCTTGGTACACCATGTGAGGACATTCGTATCAATGGATCTGAGCTTGGTGGGAACAAGTGGTTTTATTCAAGAGGAAAAGATGCTTGTACTCCAGTTGATATAAATCGCTATAGTTCAGATAGTCATCATCAAGCTTATCAAGTTGTGTACACATTTCAGGTATAATAAAATAATAATAGGTTAAAATTATCTGTTAATAATAATTATTTGTTTATTTTTATTAAATTGTTTATATATTAAATTATATTATTATTATTACAAAGTGGAAAATAATAAAATCTTTATTTATAGATGCCTGTTCCACGCAACAGCATGCAACTGGATTATTCAAGATGGCAGCAAAATTTAATAGGTGTTTTACAAGTGGACATAGTTTATAACAGCCAGATTGAAATTGGTAATGTATTTGCTGCTATTGAGATTTCCATTGACTTTGATAAATCTTTGTAATTTCATTAATTTTTCTCTTCTATAGCTTCTAGGACAAAAATCACACTGGATGCACGACTAGCATATCGAAATAAGGGAGATCCAGATAATGCATGGAAACCATACGCTGCTTCTATTGTAGAGAGAATCTTGGATTGCAGCATAGATAATGTGAATAAACTTTCTTTCTTATTATCATTAATGCATAATTGTCTGCAGGATTTGAAGTTACAGCTAGTCAAATATAAATTTTTAATTTTATAATTTTCTTGCAGAAACAAGACCAATATAATTATAATTGTGTCGTTGTACCATTATTTGAGTTGGGATCTTTGTATCATGATTATTATTTGTTAAATATTCGTCTTCCTGCTGACACTGACAAAAATATCAATCAAGGATTAGGGCACATTGTTGATTTATGGCTTACAGTAAGTACATCAGAATATGAAATCTTTGTAATAATTCTTATTAAATGACTTGCTTTATGATGAAAATTATCTAATGCATTATTTGTGATATAGGCTATTAATCAAAATGGAGGATTCACGAAAGTGTGGGTGAGTTTAAAGACTATTTACTTCCCAATAGTACTAGGTGTTTTAGCTTGGTACTGGAGAAGAGTGCACATGCTATCCAGACCACCCGCACTTTTGGAATACATGCTCTTGGCTTTGGGTTCTGCCTTGACATTCCTAAATCGTATGTCAACTACATTTTTTCTGTAACATCATTTATATTTTATTGTTTATATCGTTTATTATTTATAAATCTTTGTTTTATTGTATTTTTAGTTCCATTGGAATATTTAACACTCGCTTATGATATGCCGTTTATGCTTCTGTTGGGTGATATTCGACAAGGAGTATTTTATGCAACATTATTGTCATTCTGGCTTGTATTTGCTGGTGAACATCTAATGGTAAGAATAACGTTTTTGTCGTTTAAAAACATCATCTTTTACGATTATAACTATAGGTGACACATTCTTTTTTGTTTCTTTCATGTGTGGATTTTACGTTCTTCATTAGATTCAGGTGAGTGCTTTTTTATTTTTTCTCAACATTTTTATGTTATTGTAAATAATATGATTTTATAATATACGTTTTAGGAGGGTGAACAAAGTAATTCATTAAAGTGTTACTGGCGGCATCTCTCAGCAGTCGGAACCGGGTGTCTTTCACTGTTCGTCTTTGATATGTGCGAACGCGGTGTACAACTGAGAAATCCATTCTACTCGATTTGGGTAACCGATGTTGGAACAAAGCTAGCAGTATCCTCTTTTTTCTAGAATACTTTTTATATAACATTTTATATAACATTTAACTTGATAACAGAATTTTTTAAATAATTCATTGAATTGATTTCCTTAAACGAATAACAGCTGTCTTTTATTATCTTGGCTGGCATATCGGCAGGAGTATATCTGCTGTTTCTGTCTTATATGATATGGAAAGTATTTACAAATATTAGTGCGAAGAGAGCAGTTTTACCAAGCATGAGTTCGGCACGACGTTTGCATTATGAAGGAGTTATCTATCGTTTCAAATTTTTGATGATAGCTACGTTATTATGCGCATCTTTGACTGTTATCGGCTTTATATTAGGACAGGTAAGAAGCCACTAAGACTTTTTATTTAAATACATATTTTACATCCCATACGGTTGCTATTAATTATATTTAATGTTTTTGGGATAGGTTGCAGAAGGTCAATGGAAATGGGATGATGAATTACAGTTGGAAATGACTTCTGCCTTTTTTACTGGTGTGTATGGAATGTGGAATATTTACATCATTGCATTATTGTGTCTCTACGCGCCTTCTCACAAGCAATGGCCAATTGAACCATCTGGTAAGAATACAGAAATTCTTATTAATTTGGTAAGAATATAAATATTTCAATTTATACGTGAAAACGTAATTGAACATCTCCCTGTCAAGTTTTGCTATTTTGTACATAGTATGTATAAATAATTGAGTTTATATTTGAACATTTTATTTAACTTTATTTTTTAATCAATATTGATATGTAAAAAATATATGTAAAAATTGATAAGTAAACTTTCTACAAATTTATATGTAGAAAGTGTATTTTTTATTTTTCATTTCTCATGTTTCATTTCTCATTTTTATTTGAAATTTATGTAATAGAATACTGCATACGCAGTGTGTGGTTAACATTAGAACTTCTAATTTTTATTTTCTACAAATTAATTAAATAATTAATTTTATACAAATTAATATCATATTTTTAATTTTTAATAATATATTTATTACGTTTGTAAAATAATATAGCACATTGTTTTTTCAGAAAATAGTGTTAGCGAAGAAATCGAATTCTCTCCCTTGCCAACTGATCCAAACGAAATGCTGTCTTTAACTGCGTTTGCACGAAAAGCAACAGTAGACTAAAGTACATATTTATATCTGTGTATATTTGTAAGAAACAGGAGGAGATTAACAAACTCTTACACTTAATGTACTTAATTGTTATAGGTAAAATTTTTGTAAGTAGGATTGGATTTAGATTTTTCACTATTTATTAGGGGCACAACACACTGACTGATAATACTCTTATAGTAACGCAATTTTATATGCCAAATTCGATTATTTATTGCTTCCGATGTTTTTTGTATACTTCTTTGTAGAATCATATTGTATATGATAAAATGATAAAAAGAAGGTCATTTCATCTCACTATGTGTTATAAGTCGTCAGTTATAAGCACAAATTCTGAGATACATTTGAGATATGATCTGTTGTTTTTATATACATATTATTTATAGATATTTATATATAGCATATAATGCAATGTGTACATGTAGATTAAAATACAAAACGACATTCAACAGTTAAAATTAAATATTTAAGAATATAATGTAATAAGACAATCAAACATTTCGAAAGTTGCGCTCGAATGAGATGAAATGACTTTACTAAGTAAGCAGCTAATCTTTATGATTCAAATAGGATTTATGATTTTATATGTATGTATATTATTATATTACTTCATATATAGACTTCTTGAGTCAGAGAATCTTCATTCGCAGAGCTTATACTACTAGATGAGACATATTTTGTTTTTTTAACGAATACATCGATGAACTTTCTTAATTAAGTTTTTCGCCAAATAAGAAAATCGAGGAATTTTTTTCAATATATTTTTTACAAATTTAGGAAACTTCAGCAATTATATACTTTTAAAAGTATAAAAAAGAGAATATGTGAGTTATATTCTGCATTTATTGTCAATGCAATATCCATTGTTTCATTCGGTTAGCAACAAAGAGCAACAAAGGTTAGTACAATGCTGACAGCATATAGCATTGATAGTATATATTAAAATAAACGTTTTAATATTCTTTCGATAATTTTTAATCTGACCACGTAACTCATTTGTTAGTATAAGAGCTGTGAGAATCGCATATTTATATGATTAGTTAAATTAGTAGGGAAAATTTTTTATATATTGCAGCATTCCATACTTACTTACCGAAACGTTGCAAGTATAAAATATTCGTATAAAATTTATTGTAATTAATCGGTAATATAACGAGTAGATTTAGACAATGAAATTTATATTAAGAACTCGTAAGATGCTTATTACTTGTCATGTATTATGCATACGATGTGAACGGAGGCAGGAATCCTTCATGAAGAAAGTAACTCTTAATTCATTATTAAAATTATAAAAATCTCGTATTATTATACATATCATTATTGGGCATTCATCTATCATTTGCAACACATTGCATTCGCTTACGATTAATAGTATTAGGAATCAGTATTCATTATACTTATATAATGTGGCATACATTTCGAATGCAAAAAATCTATATAGAAATTATGTGCCAACTTATTTAAGTCCATCATCTAAAAATATACTTCAGCATTCTATTAAGCATACTATACTATTTTATACACACATACAATATTAATGCAAGTCTTTCAACTTACGCGTGCACTGCATAGAGATTTTTACAAAAATTTATAGGTGAAATCAAAAGTTGTTCAATGACATTTTACATACCATCCTGTGTACTTAATCTAACACTGAGATACTTAACGCAGTACTTATAGAAAGTACTTTAGATTACAAGGTAGCATTTGATAAGTAATGTGCAATAAAGTTTCTCCATATTTCTCGATTATCTTTAACGTTAGTGCATATTAATCACTGAAATAGTATAATAATATTTAAACTAGGCATACACACAGATGAAGTTTATGGGTGATAATTTCGCTTTTATAAGTAATCAGTTCTCGGATTACCAATTCAATAGTGATTCAACGATTAATTATATGTAAAGCCCTTTAATAATTTTTGTTAATGATTAATATAATTTCACCGTTAATTATGATCTTTAGCTACCGAAGAGAAAACAAACTGCGTATTGTACCGAAAGTAATTATATTTATAAGTAATTCCGATATGTGACATAATGTTGTACAACTATTTTATATTGAGCGACATTTTATAATTTAGTAATTTTTATACATTTTTTAAATAAATAGATTTGTTGTAGCTATATTTCTGCTGTTTGTGCGATATATATACGACACGTCTAATAGAGTAAATGTTCAAGTCGATATATGTAGAGTATGTCAGAAGATTTTATAGATAATCGATAATAAGTATTGTGACATTTCAACATTCAAATATTTATTGTATATTTTTCCTAAATATAATTATTATCTTATCCAGACGTATACGTTCCAGAATTTATGGAAACAAAAGTGGGCAATACATCTGGCCACGATTGTATGTAAGCGTGTAATTTTCACGTTATTGAATCAGAGCGATTGAAATTCAAATTCGTATTCCTGCTACATTCGTAAAGAATATGGCGGCGTGGCCAGGATACCGTGTCGCATGTCTCCGCGTCTGAAGTGAATCTCGTCGGGATTCAAGACTGCTTGACAGCTGGAAGACAGGTTTTCTCTTCTATAATTTCGCGTGTTTTTGAATAGACGTATTATTATTAGGTTTTATAATAGAGAATCTTGTACGCAATAACGCCGTAACGTGATATGCGTAACTACCAACGAATCGGTAGTTGGTCACTGTTACAAATCTATGATTTTGATAAAAACGAAAGAGATCGAAAGAGAGCTTAAAGTTTCCGTGCACGAGAGCCGCAAATGTTTAACACGTGCGAAAAGATATATACTCTATCAAAAAGTAAATAATACAAGCTATATGATGTTAATATAATTTTGTAATAATATAATTTTGTATTTTTTAACTGGTATATACAATGGTCCCGTTCAGCGAACATGATTGACTAAAAATGATTTATGACTGGTGTATACTTTTATAGAATCACCAATAATATCCATTTTTCCGAAAATAGATTGCTTAACCATTGTGTTCGCTGAACATAGCCAATATGTTAGAGGAAGTGCCTAACTTCAAATGCGAGGGCACAGGTGACCGCGTTGCGCATGCGTGGAGCATCGCTGCTATCGCTCGTCGGAGGCAGCAGCGTCGGTCGGATAGGAGAGTCCAGTGTGCAAGCGACGAGAACGTAATCAGATGGTGGTGAAGACCGTGGATTGACAGGTCGCGGGGTGCACGAGAGTGAGAGAGAGAGAGAGAGGGAGAGAGAGGAAGAACAAGCATTTACGCGACGACGGTGGCATAGGCTCTCTCTCTGTGGCAGGGACGAATTTTTTTCTGTGTGTATGCGCGCGCGCGCGAGAGAGAGAGCAAGCGAGAGAAATAAACAGCAAGGAAAAAAGAACGAGAGAGAAAGAGAGACGGGCAAAGCGACTGGCACGAGTGAGAGAGCACGGCTAGTCGACGAACGGGCTCGTCATCGACGGTGACGAAATGATCCGCTAGCCTCGTGCTTTCTGGCCTGGCCCGGACGACAAAGAGGCCGACGAGGACGAGGAGGAGGCGAACGTGTGAAACAGGAGGTGACGGAGGAGCAGGACGACCACTCTTGTCTGGGTAGTTACGAGCTTCTTCGGGAGAACGAGCAAGGGAGAGAAAGAGAAGGAGGCAGAGAGAGAGAGTGAGACGGATTGCTCGCGAGGAACGTGTACACAAAGAGACGGACACGTACGTGAAACACGCACGCTTACGACGCGCTTCGTGCGGAGCAAAACGAACGGGAAGGAAGGACGGAAGAACAGACGGACAGAGACGGGACACGGTAGACACAGACAAACGAACGGACAGTCGTGCGCTATGACGTTTCATCTCGCGTCGGATTATAAATCGCGTCGCGTCTCTCTCCCTTCGTTAGGGCGTCCTCGCTGCGGGATCCGGTCGATCGACTGGTCGATCGTCGTGCTTGCGAGCGCGTTCTTTGTTTTTCCCTTGCCTCCGTCCGTTCGTCCGTCCTTTCGTCGCTGAATGTGTGCATATCCGTCTCTCTCTGTGTGTGCGCGCGTCTCTTTTTCTCTTTAACCGAGCGCTCCCTCCTTTTCGCTCGCTCTCTCTCTCTCTCTATCTCTCTCTCTCTCTCTCTCGTTCACTCTTACTATATCTCTTTCTCTCTATTTCTTTCTTTTTCTGTCACACGGTGCGCTGAATATAACGCTTGGTTTACATCGTCGGGAACAGAAGTGCGTTGCCACAGTGCTCAAGTACGACCGCGAGGGCTGCTCTCTCCCTCGCGCTAAGGGTGTCCTCGGAAGGTATCCGTGAGGCGCTCCATCCAGGGGGCCCACCCGGGCACGGCGGCCTGTGATCGGGCTCAGCTGATCCACGCGCAGCGAGCCAGAGGAGGAGAAGGAGAAGGAGGCGGCGGAGACGGAGGAGGAAGCGGCGGTGGACGCTAGCAGCGCTGCGGGGCGCAAGGAGGGACTCCTGCCAAACACAGCCGGACGATCAGCATCGATAAAATATGTCGTCCCCCAGCGCCGGCAAGCGACGTATGGACACGGATGTTATCAAACTGTATCCTTGGACCAGCTATAAACGACGACCTGCCCCTGCCTCTCCCCTTCTGCTCGTTAAGTACCTCTACCTTCTGTGCGTTTTTTACGTAGTGGCCCACGTGAGAGCGGACGACGCGCCTCCTTGCACGCGTCGTGCCCCTCCGCGTGTGCGTGTATGTGTGTGTTGTGCGTCGTGTGTACAGAGTGCTGAATAAGCCTGCGCTGCTTCGCATATCCGCGGATTTCGCGACCTGTTCGATTTAACTCATACGCAATCGCGGTTTCGAACATCGCGAATCTTGCTGATCAAAGCGTGACATGTCGAGACTCCGCGCAGCTAAAGTCTGCTCCGAAATGAAACGAGGGACAAGGACTCGTTATCTCTCTGTTCGCGAAAGTCCCTTCTCTCTCACAGAGCTTTCTCGTATTCAATCATTGGCGGATCAAAAGGTGAAACGCACTGTCGGAATGGGATTTCACAGCAAGATCTCGTTCTCGATCACTCCGTTTCTAATCCTAACGCGCGCGATTACGAAGCTGGTGCGCGTAGCTCTTCAGCAGTCAGTACGCGTGAGTGCGTGGGCGCATGTGTGTATACGTGGTGAATCGCTGGCTCGCTTATCGAGCGCGCAATCAGCTACATTCTACAGTAACCGCGTATCGTAGAGCACAGTGCTCTCGGGAAGCTCACTGCAAAACGATGTTGAAAACGCGCCGCTAAGGCGATCACGGGGACACTTAACTCGTCGTCGCGCACAGATGTTTTTAACTCCGCTGAGACTCCTGGACGACTCGTAGACAACAGTCTACATGCGTCTTTAACGCGCGAGCGAGCTGTCGCTAATCCTTTTGTCTTTTCTCTCTCTCTCGCTCCCACTGCTTCTCCTGGCTTTCGAAAATACTCGTCCACTTGCTCCGTTATTTGCACTCGCGAAATTATTTCGCGAGCAGTTGTGCTGTTGAATCATAGGAACAAATGTTGACCGACGATCGCTCGGCTTAAGTAAATTTCAACGACTTTGTCCTTGCCGCAGACAGATCGGTCTGTCGAATAGCGGGACATGTCGTTACAATGCAATGAGGTAGAAGGTATTTAAAGATGTCCGAATGTAGAAGGGCTTCGGAATGCGGAACGTTTACATTCCTGTTCTCCTTGTCTCTCGAAACTCTCCTCAGCACCGACTTTGCATATTTTTTCTATTGCTTCTCCTTCTCCCCCTTCTTGCTTTGCTGTCCGCGTCGTCCCTCGTGCTACAAATAGAATGCTGTTTCTGGAAAGATTTGGAGTTTTTGCCGTCTCTCGCTGGAGATCCTTCGAAATGCTGTGTCCAGAGTCGCGGGGACAAAGAGAGAATGAAAGAGAGATGGGAGAGGTAGAAGGAGAGCGCGAGCAGCCAGGAGCGTTAATTGAGACGTCACTCTCGTTTGCAGTTCGTGGCGAATTCGTGGCGCGGGCGACGCGAAGTGACAGACGCCTTAGCACGTGTGTGTAAAAATAAAGTGGCGACGACGTCTGTATCTGCGATCTTCGTTGACGCATGCACGAATAGGTCGATATGTATCGCGAAATTCGTCACGCGACGCGACGACGGAAACACGATGATTTCGTCGATCACTTGGACTCGATTAATCGTAATCAACTATCGCGAAATCGACCAATGCTCCCGCCGATGCACATTTTCGGACACAGTTTAGATAAAAATAGCAATGTTTGCATACTATTAACATTGTTACGCAACTTGGGACATTCTTACTTTTTTGGTTTTTAAATACGAATATTTAAACCTTTAATATAGGAAGAAAGGGGATACGCGATATATATATATATATATATTCAATATATACCTATATCCCACGTTTATATTCGTATTTAAAAGCAATAAGAATGTTCAGAGTCGGATACTAGTATCATTAATGTTTAGGCATTGATTATTTTTACCTTTTTCCCCTCTCTGTTTGAATTAAAGCTCCGACTTGGAAGAAACGCATCGCAATCGGGATTCTTCGCGCGGAATTTGTGAGGCCAGAATCCATTGTGCAATTAATGGAAAGTTTGATAGATGACTGCTTTTAGATGACGCGTTCTTTTTATCTTCTCGAAGCGGGAGAAAAAAAAAGAGGGAGAGGGAGAGAGATTAACTGGCCGATGCGCCTGAGAGATAACACGCTGATAGTGGAAGAAAGAAAGTTTAATTAACGCCAACGCGCGGCGTTGGGGCCCGTAATCGACACATTTGTTGTTTAACTCTGCAGTCGCGCGATGCGCGACTTCCTCCGTCTCTTCGTCCGCGAAGTGAGGCGGCGCGTTCCAATTCTCGATACTTCGTCGATACTTAGATATTTTTTTTATCTTCTCCTTTATTACGCGTTGTCGAACTTTTTACAGAACGACGACGACGACGAGGAGACGGTGATAGCGCGGCCGTGCGCATCCGTAATATAATTCTTTTATTCATCGCGATAAACGCGACGGGTTCGAAGGTCGCGACGGAGAGCTTCGGGGATTATTATAGCGCGGCGAGAGGAGACTCCTCGAGATACAGGGACGTGAATCGATACACGCCTCGGGAAATACATCGTGCGTTTAATTATCGTAGCAAGGAGAATTATCTCGCGGCGCAAGCGAGCGAGGCTAACGGCGCGATGCGTTTACACGTCGTGGCGCGATATTATATCGCCGGCAAGATATGGACATAAAGAAGGGGAAAAAGGAAATTTTACGTAAAAGGCACGAAAATATAACAGTTACGAGCAAGTGAACGAGCGGGCGAGCAAGCCTGCGTTCGGAATTAAAATTGACGCGATAAATAGCTACCGGACTGGAAAATAAGTGTAATCCCACGGCTTAATTATCAGCCTCATATTCACCGCGAATTGAGAATCGTACTCCATACACGTTTTTATGAATTTCATTTACAATAAATATTTCTCCTCGAGAAATTGGTATCCCACTTTTCTAGTGGGAAACGCGACTAATGCAATATCCCATTCTCGACGCGGTTTAATTAACAAGCTTAATGTTAATGTAGTTGAATTGACAAAAGATCACTGTGCCGAGCGTGATAAGTGATACCAAGAAAGATACATGCTGCGCTCAAGTGAATGATATTTCACGAATTTATTTCATAAGTTCATCACACACATCAAGTTTAAAACACATTTGGAGTTCTAATAAGTTTATTATCTTCATCAAGAATATTGAATAATAAAAAGGATAATAACATATTTACTTAAATATAAATATTTTGATTTTTAAATAGAATAAAGAATTGTTTTCATGGAAAGAGAGAGAGAGAGAGAGAGAGGGAGGGGGAGAGAGAGAGAGAGAGAGAGAGAGAGAGAGCTGAGATTTTAAGAAAATATATATTTTTTTATTTGAACAATATTTTTCTTTGTATAAACATATGTAATATTAGTGCAAGTAAATATGTTATTAGTGTCTAAAAAATAAATGTTTTTTCTTTCTGTGTAGAAGGATACTTTTTTGCATTGAAAAAAAGAACGGTTGATCTAACTAAAATTATAGTTTATTAAAATTATAGTTAATGTAATTATACTTAAAAATTTTTTGGTATAACTATATTTTTTGACTGTTCTAACACAAAAATGATAGTAGTAACATGCATATAATATAAGGTTATTATCACTAACATTATAGTAGAATCATTATTTATAATGATTATTTCTTTTTTTATGTGATTATAGTTACAAGTACTAAACATTTTTTTCTTAATGTGTGTGTAATTATCGGGTCGAAATGGCACGTAATTTCACGAGATTCCAAACGTAATGATGTACGTTACATAAATACGTTGTATACAAATTGAATTCGTACGAATGACGGATACGAAGTGTTGCCGAAATATTCGAAACCGGTCGTATTTACGAAAGTCGCGCGATCGGTACGATTGTCGCGGATTCCACGTCGACGAACGAAAATCAAGATCTCCCGACTCGGCCCTCGAATCGCACGTCAGATCCGCGCGATATTATGGCCTATGCGTAAACACATCGTATTCGCGACGGTGTCTCTTGGCTCGCGGATCCTTTTTCTCCTCCTCCTCCTCCTCCTCGCGAAATGCCGTGTTGTCGTGTGAAATGCGAGCGTCGAGATTATTCTCGTACACGCGTGCCCGCCGAACTGCGCCTCGCGCAATGCAACGCGCGGAGAGATGCAGCGGGATAGTAGCGTTTGCGATCGATGTAACTCCCGGTCGCGCCTAATTTTATGCGCTGTCCGGTATTCGTAACAGGTGGAATACAACGCGCGCGGTTCGATAATCCAATTTGCTCGCTCGTTCGTTTGCTCGCTCGCTCGCTCGCCAGTCGCGCGAGCTCCCGCCGTACGCGGCACAGCTCGTTAACCCCGGCGTGTTAAGTTGCTTTCTCGAGGTTACGGCCGAATGAGATAACTAATGCATTTCACGACACATCGCGTACTTTCGCTATTCCTGCGCGCCGGCCAAGTGACGATGCAAATCGCGCCGGCGACTCTCAGACTCTCTCCGATCGATCGCTCGTTGATCTTTCCCAGGTAGACAGGTGTACGTGGGTTTGACAGCAGCTTTTTTACTAGTCGATCTGTAAAGGTTGCGCATCCCTTACGAGTGGTTTATTCGGCGCTCGTATTTATTGTAAAGAATGATGAAATAGAGATAGGAAAATAAAAGAAATTATCGAAATGTACTCAAAATGATGTCATATAGAATGTGATACGCACTGAGGGAAAAATTACCTTAAAATCAACAAATATTTCTTTGATGGGTGCCATTAACATATTTATTTAAATCTAAATTCTCTTTATTTAAACCAAATATATGTAATTTAAGACATTTAAAAGTTTCCTTTATCGCGCGCGATTGTCTCACGTTGTGATAATAATAAAAGTGTATCTGGACAAGTTATCGGGAACCTCTCGCTCTTGGACGACATGTATAACGCGCAAAAAAAGTGTAATGGCGAGACTCAGTACTTTAATCTAAAAAGTGTAGCGTGCGTCTAACTACTGATAAACCGTCTTTGTTTATCGCGATAACGCCGTCGTCGGTGATGGTAGCGCGCACTGTGCGTGGAAGGAGTGTCGTGAAAAAAATACTTGAGAACAATGTTAGGCATTAATCAATGAAAATTTTCTTTGGCTACAATAAGCGGCAGATTGTTCATCAAAATTAATCGATCATCAATATCACATTTCATTGATTGATGAACGGAAAAAATAGAAGAAATAGAATCAAATATCTGGTATAATGGACGAATTGAAATTCCGGTTGAAGTTATCAGAATTCTGTTCGAGTTAACAAGATTCTGGTTTTAATCTTACAAGATTTCTGATCCATCAAAACTTGCAATTGTTTAAGTTGAACAGTTGCAAAGTTCTGGTTCAGAAATTTAATCAACATGAACAGAACTCTGATAACTTTAACCGGAATTCTGATTCGCTTATATTTTATCAGATATTTGGCTAATCTAACCAAATTTTTTTCTCTGTGAAATCAATTATTAATCGAGCATTGATATAATTGCTTGTACACTGATTAATTTGCTTGATGTACTTGATTAATGGGTAAAATTTTCTTCAACTAAAATAATCGGCAAATCAATCATTAAAATTAATCAGTCGTCATATATAAAATTACAAGTAATTTCATCGATTGATCCAATGAATTAAATTTTAATGTGATTTATATACTGATTAATAATTATATCCTGATCAATTTTCTTTGATAAAATTTTTTTTGATAACCGGCAAATAATAATAACCGGCAAATCAGTAATAAAAATTTATCGTCATAAAGTCGCAAGCAATTCCAGTGTTCGATGAAATTAATTATTAATATATTTTCTTTGATAAAATCTTCTATGGCAAAAATAGTCGGCGGATCAATAATCGAAATTAATCAATCGTCATATGTAAAGTCATAAACAATTTCATCGATTGATGAAATTAGTTACCAATCAAACGTCAAATTGGTACGATTGATTGTACACTGATTAATAATCAAACTTATCAATTGATAAAATTATTCGCGATTACACATGTGGCGATTTATCAGTTTTGATCATAGAGTTGCCGATTGTTTTGGTCTAAGAAAGTTCTCATCGATTAATGCCCGAGAAGCAGCGGTTCATTCGATGATGCTCGCCGCCGGCCGCGATTATCGCCACCGCAAAGTTGATGCTTATGCCCTCGCGATGTTTTCAATATTGTATAACTCAATTCATCGGTTAATCGTCGCGCGGTTATCGATATTCAGCCGAAGACAGCGGGGACCTTACGGCGGTTCACGTGAAAGCCGCGACCTTAAATCGCGCAGATATCACACTTGCTTGCGCAACGCGTCGTAGAGAACATCGAACGTTTGTTTTCGCGGTGACGCGCGGCCGAAGAAAATTCGCGAATCTTCTCAAAACAAACAACGTGACACCGCGTGTCTCATTTCTTAACTCTTTTTCTCTTTCTTCCTGTCTCGCCTCCTCAGTTTCCTCTCACCCCTCTGAATCGGATTTGTCGCATTTGCCTTCCAGAGCTCGCGTGCGCCGCTTAAAAATTCAACGGATTTATCTTCGTACGAACGAGAATGAAAGGGCGCGTGTCGGTCTCGCGTAATCTCCTTGTAACGTGCCTTCCTGGCGCGGCTTTTCGGTTCTTCTCCTCGCCCCGCGCGATATCGATCGCGCCTCTGTCGGGGCGTGCACATTAATGTTGCAAGGCACCTTGACGAGCGAAACAAATTGGATGCGTCGCGTTCGTTCCGCCAGGCGTGTGTACACGTGCATTTTCGAGTCTCTGGAAAGTCTTCGGCTCGCATGACCGACACACGATGTGTCAGTCGTCGCTTGTGGCAGTGACAGTCTATTTTGAGTCTCGGTCGTTGCGTTCGCGCTTATTACGCCGATTTCCACTCGCCCGCTGGCTCTTCCGCTACTGTCACACGGAACTTTTGTCATCTCGTGTGCGCGACACGGTATTTTTTTGCTTTTCTTTTTGTTTTTGCAGAGATTCTCCCACCGAACAATATCGGCCGCGATCTCGCGGGATTACCGCGCGCTCGAATTGTGCGACACGCGCGTCGATTTAAATCGCGCCTCAATTCGAATCCATTGCTTCAAACGACACCGTTTTCGAAACATCGTCGAATTGCATTTCGATCGATACTGAGGATTTGAGCACCCGTTTAAAATACCCTACGGTGTCGCATGTGCGCGTTCACACGTCCATTTCGGCATTCGTATCTTGGGGCTCTCCGAACTTCCTTTGCACACAGAAAAGTACACACTGCATTCGAGTAAACGTCACTTGTTTCAAGGATTTCATAAGTTTACACATCCGTGAATCCGTCACAGGTTCGTTATAAGTATCGAATTTATTCAACATGCATTCTGAATCTCTTTGTGAGTTCACCATTTTAATGAAGAATATCAACTTAAACATTAAATTAAAACCGAAATTACTTATCTACATAGAGTTGAGCCAACGTTTTTCTCAATGAAGGTTTTATGATTCTCGTAATGAGGGTAAATTCTTCTCTCGAATATACGATAAACATTTCTAAAATCCGCGATGAGTATATTTTGAGATTATCATCTAAGCAAATATTTTCGTTGAAGATAGCTACTTCAGAGAAGGAAAGTAAACTGGGTAATCGCTTTTCTCAGCAATAGAAGCTTTTCTGTGTGCACATACAGAAAAATATTATTCTGTTGTTAAGAAAAGCGGTTATTTATGGCGAATTCGATCAGATGCGCTGGTGCGCACCAGGACACACTAAGGCCTGTATCATAGTCCGTTCTGATATTTAAGGTGTATTTATAGTTTATCCTTATATTTTTAAAGTCGTCTTAAGTTTATCTTCAGATGCTGTATAGATCATTTTATTGGCTGTAGAACATTCGGAAGGGAATTTAGGAATAATCTCAAATATAAGAATGGATTGTAATACAGGCTTTAGGAGAGGAGAGGAGTGTATACTGGTGCGCACTACTGCATCCAATCGAATTCGTTATTAGTTGAATTTCCTTCTTATAAATAATAACTTCAGTGTACATACAGAAAAATATAATTCTAATTTTATTTCTATTAGATTTTATTACTGAAGATAACTATTATTTAAAAGAAGGAAAATAAACTGAGAGAGTAATCGCTTCTCTGAGTAGCAAAATGATATTTTTTGGTGTATATACGCAGAAACATATTGATAAGAAAAGCGGTTAATCAGTTTACTTTTCTTCTTGTAAATAATGAATGTTTTCAATGAGGAATATTTTCTTGATAATAAACTTAAAATATGTCCATCACAAGTTTGAGAAAAGCTCATAGCAATGAGAGAGAAAACGGTTGATCTAATTAGTTATAGTCATTTTTTGTCCTAACCATATATTTTGGTTGTCCTAACATGAAAATTGTGATAGTAGCATGCACATGAGGTTATTATCAGTAACAATATAGTAGAATTTAATGAAAAAAAATTCGTGATCATAATTTATAGTAATTATTTTTCTATGCGATTATAGTTACAAATATTTAACATTTTTTTATCAGTATATCGTGTAGTCGAAAGAAGAATCGATTCTCTTCACCTGAATGCACACGTAAAGAAGTATTTTTGTATTTGGTATTAAAGTACCTGGTACATACGATTTTTTGACGTGTTTCATATTTTATGTGTCAAGTACATATATAGTTGAGAATGCAAAATACGCATAGTGGCAATGAAATTTTTGGTTGCGATTACCAGATATCTGGTTGATTCCATTTTGACTAATCTTGGCCCGGTGTATAAAATTCTCATTTTGACAACAAAATCTTGTTTTCAATACGTATTTTTCTGCATGTATCTTCTCGCGGACGTTTTTCTCGCTGTGTGTACTCGGATACGCGCGATACACGTGACGTTTTCACCCCCTTTTTTCCGGCCATCCCTTCGTAAGCCGACGAGCGTCGTCGGCGCGAAGAGGTCGGCCCACTTTGTCGGCCCGATGAATTCTCGCCCACGCCGCGCTCTATACGTGCACATATGTACACGTGTACTCGGCTGTATTACGATGTTTCACGACTACCGATGCGGGCATGCGTGTGCACTCTTTGTCTTCCTTCCTCGCCTCGTCTCGCTCGCCAGCTGATCGACCTTACCGCGCTTCCCCCACCGTCGCCATCGCCGCCGACGTCGTCGACGACGACGACGAGCGATATCGTCGCCGTGCTTCTGCGTTTTCTGCCTTTCCCTTCTTCGTTACGTCGCTCGATTCATACTGCGAATGCAAATACCGACGGAGACCTTGCGTTTCGCCGCGTTGCTCCTCGGTGCGTAACTGCGTGGGAAGTGCGTGATCGCTCGTCCCGTAGATATATGCCAAGCGTCGCGCGAACGGGCCATTTTCGCAGCGATGTCGCGAAATGTGGAACCTGTTTGGGCTCTAGAAAAGATCTCCTTTAACGCCTTCCGCACGAGTCTTGAAATTTTATCGCTATATGCCCTAAATTCTAATTGGTCGGAAATATATATAACCTTATCGCTGATAAGCATTACGAAAGAATTTCCAGGGGTCACCAATGAACATTTCAAATTGTATGGAAGAAACAACATCGTTAGCGAATTTTCTGTCACTCGAGGATCAAATGAAAAACTCGGTTGTAGGAACGGAAAGATTCGTGTAGGAGGTTTCTACTCACAGTCAATTACTCTTAGTTATTTCAGCCGAGTTTTAATGCAGCTGCATGTTCAGATGAATGTTTTCGGTCACGATAACGGAGACATAATTCCTCAGTAGCGAGTTTTTCTTTATCGGTTTTTATTTAGTTATTTGAAAATTCTTTGATTTCAATTGAAATATTGTGTGTATATATATTATTTTTTTTAAACAAGTATCTTGATTGTGATAATTGTGGGAGAGGGGAAGGCATTGCAGGATAATATTGTTCGGCTCCAACAATGGAGTCATCGTAAAGAAAATGTATTGTAATTACGTACTGTGTAATATACCGTGATTACGTAGATGATTTAAATATACCAAGGCTGTGCCGTAGATTTTAGGATTATGTCTACGCGAATTGTTTACCTATTGTCTACGTGATGTGAGTACACGTCTTTCTTCATGTAGACAACGCGTAAATTATGTAGAATATTGTAAATTATGTTAAAGCATACCAAAGAGAATAATCAAATTATAAAACGGTTATAGTATCTGTTTCGAGTATAATAATTATAAATGCGATATTATTTCGGGTATATTAATTATAAATGCGACGCAATATTTCTCGGACAGATGACAAAGATCAATTTTTCTCAGGCAAATTGCTCAGACAAAGATGAGAAATTGCATGAACTTTTTATTCCATTGTATGACTCATTGGTAGATTGAACTTTGAAGGTAAGAGTCCGACCAGAGAATGGACTGATTCATTTAGCAAACAACGTTTATAAATTTATCTCTCTCAGGATTCTCCAGAGATTAAATGAAGATATAAACTTTGTTTCATTAATTCTTTAGCAAACCATACGTTATTCAAATATAACATCCATACATGGAATAAAAAAAGATATGGTGCATATAACCAGAATATTTGGTATATCAAAACTATGTCGAAATGATACATCAATTATATTAATGTAATTGCGCGTGATTTGTTAGTGGCAATTAGAAATCAGTTTGGTGAAAATTATCATAGTTACACTCTGGTTGGAGGCAATCAGATTGACATGTGCTCTGTGTAGCAACCATATAATTAGTTGTTCCATATTTCACTATTGAATTTGCTTAACATAATCAGTGAGTCACATGTGAGTTAACTATACTGTTCTTTTCCGCGTAGATCACTCATTGTCTACGTAGATGACGTCTCCTACATAACTCACGCTGTCTGCATGAAGATGCGGAGTATCATAATTTACGCGTCCAACTCTGGAGTATACGTAAAAAGTCACGGATAAAATAGTCTCCGCTCGTAACTGTTTAGGAAAAATTACTTCATTGTCATATTCTCTAAATTTCTTGAAGTGAAAAGTGGCAGTATTTTCACTCATGGCGATAGTGAAGGTACTCGAAGCTGCAGGACAGAATATTTCCCACAAGATTAGGGTGGATTCTGACAATATATGAGCGAATGTTTCAATCGATTGTAGTAAATAGGAGGTTGACGATGGAATGCATCAGATTCCACTTCACAATTTCGAGTGAAAATATTCAGTCAACCATTTAGAGTGGAGAATTCACTCTACAGGAGTGAAAAAAGCAGCTCGAATTCGAGCGACTCGGCTGTCATTCTATTTTTCGAGTGAAATTTCCAAGCCACTTAGAGTGTAAAATCCCGGAGATCCCCCATTCTCTCGATCACACTGCGGCGAATAAGATCGGCATTGGAACGGCTCTCGCGGTTCTTCCTTCCTTTCTGCACGGTCGAGCGGGAATACGGTAATTCTAGGACGCGCTCCGTACATCGTCGGGAGACGATACTCGGATTGTTAGCGATTGTTCGCGTGGCAGACGGGCTTCCCGAGATGACGGAAACGCGCGCCGTAAGCGGAGAAATTGATGGCTTTTATTCGTAACGGTCCTCGAAGTCGAATCCTCCGCGCATGACAGGCGGTGTCTAATTAGAGTAATTAGCCGCGTCTTGTTTAACGTCGATGAGTGATGCGGTAGTCTGTGCGCTAGGAGCGCGTCGCAGGAAAACGACGGCGACGCCATCGCTCGCTTCGCGGACGATCACGCGGCGGAATTTACCATCCGCGCTCCTTTGTATTCGCAACTTGCGCGCACGAACGTGTAATTGAGGATGCGGCTCTTTATTAGAGATAAATTTCTCGCTTTCTCTCTCCTCTCGCACGACGGGACATGAAGCGCGGGTTAGCGCCCTTCGTAGAATTACCGCGCGTTACACAACACTTTTCTCGCAATTTCCCCACGAAAAGTTGCAACTTTTGATCCTTTGTCTCAATATCTTTTATCGTGCATGTTCACACATCGGTCGATCGGGAATTTGCATCTATTACCATTATTGAATATCACGTCAAAATTGACAACTATATTATACAACTAAAATTTACATATATTATTTTAACTTAGTTTATCCAGTTTGTCACGCTTAACATATAGAGGAAAAAAAAATCTTCTATAATCCTATTGATAATTTTAGTTTTAAAGCTCCTGGTTACTCACCGCGGTCATGTTTTAGTTCTGATGTCGTAGATGAGAAAGTTCTTGCATTTTTAAATAAAGAGATGTTTTAAAAGGATCTTCAGATCGCTTGACTATACTTGCAAAGTATAACTGCGGAGACTGTACACAGAGAAATATTCAACTGCTTAGAAAATGCAATTACTCGGTTTACTTTCCTTCTTTTAAGTAATGGTTATCTTTGACACACATACACAAACAATATTTTCTAGATAATTTTCTTGAGATATATCCATTGAGTAAAATTTATATATTCAAAAAAGAAGAAATAATTCCTCTTGAAAAAATACGGTAAAACTTTGTCGAAAATAAAGTTAGTTCGATTCACACTAAATTTTTGTTTTATTTTAATATTCTTTATTAAACTTTCGAGGATTCAGAATATTTTGTGAATAAATTTGTCATGTATAAGAAACTTACGATATAGATTCATGAAATATTCGAAACAAATAATATTAATTTGAATGCAGTATGTATTTTTCTGTAAGTATCCTTTTCCCTCAACAGTCAATAAATAGCAGTAAAGTTAATGTGAAAAAATCATGAGAAAAGGTGGGTTGAGGAGGGAAATTGCGTGTCACGTTAATATTACGACAGCTTATCGACTATTAAGGATAAGGAAGGCATGGTTTTCGAAGCGTTTTACAAGTGTGTTCAATCGATCTCAAGTGTTTTTATTTGAAAATGGCACGCAAGAATCGACGTCGTCGATCAAGAGTTTCGCGACAAGATATCAGAAATCTTAATTATCAAATTACATTTATTTATTGTTTACACATTAAACGATAATCCGTCCCACGAGAGTACGCTCAAAGCGTGTATCGTCCGCGACTCATCAGCGCGCAGTTTCGCGAAACGGCCCGTCGTATTGTTCCCCGGTTTCGCCGCTTATTATTCGACGGCTGGACTATCATTCGATGGCGATAAATCACATCTACGTGGATTGCGAGCAGGATCGTCGCAAGGGAGAGACGGTCGCGGGTATCGCGTGTAACGCAATTTGCGTTGTTGCACGCCGTTACAGAAATTTCCTTGTGTATCCGGCCGAAATCAACTTAATCAATTACGCCGTAATTAACGAGATTCTCGACAGAGAAAGATAGGCGGGTAGATAGGAGAGATAGCGAGAAGGGGGAGAAAGAGAAAGAGAGAGAGAGAGGAAGGATCGTTAATGGCTCTCTATAATGGCTCGCGCTCAGGCGCTTTTGCTCGTGTGTGCGAAAGGGCATCGGGGATACGACGGCGGGTTTCACCGAGCCGGTTACACGCTGCTTTCCGCGTGTCTCGCGACGCAGCGTGTCGCTGTTAATTAATAATAACGCGTGCGTCATAAAAATGTAAGTGCCGCGGTCGCGCTGCACCACGTCGCGCGCTTCTGAACGCGATTCAGTCGAAGGTCTTTTCATTCCGCACGTGCAGCCAGATTATCTAAGCGTAACGTCGCGTCGTTGCTATTTTCTTTTCTTTGTTTTTATAGGAAGCATCGAGAAATAAGGCAAAAGTAACAATTCCCGGCCACTTGCAATGAGCTTTAAAACGGCTTAGACACTGTAAAGTTGGAAGTTCTTCAAACTGTACAAATTGAGAAATATTATTGACGAGTTTGCTTAGTAATTGCATTACTAATTATTAATATTACTGTTATTTAGTGTTTTTAATTACATTATTATTATTATTTAATCACATTATTATTATTAAATTCATCGGTAATGATTCCTAATTTTGATAGTTTGTTGAGCTTCCAACTTCATTATGTCTGAATCATTTTGCACCACCGATTGTATCTAATCGTTTCTGAACATTCTTATTGTTTCTTGCTCATTAAATAAAAATACTTCTATATATACTAATAATCAGTGAATGTACACTGATTTTCAGTGAGAACATTTTACGACCTCGCCTTATTTCTCACTAATTTTAACTTGTAGAAGTGAAATTTCCTGCAAAATCTATAATGGACGAATTCGCTCTACGTTATACCAAATTCAAGTTTTTGCGTTTGTAACGACGGAATTAAACGATTTCCATGCACATCATGCTTAAGGACACTGTCTGTGTTTGCAAAATGCATTAATAATGGGAATAGTCGCTACTGTTGACTGATTAATAAAATTGGCGAGATTTTTCCGATTGTTATACTTATAACTGGACCAGCACTTATAAGTATAGTATCATTTCAATGAGGAATACAATTGATTATACTTTAGAGAGTACTTTACGGAGGGGATACTACACGCTCGTTTCTCGCGTGTTTCCCCGCGTCGAATTCGCCGGGGGGAGATCGCCTCTCGTCGGGGAAAACAGCGAGTCCGTGAGGGAAATGCGATTATTCGCGCGTGCAACAACTTTTCTCGCGATCCTTGGCGATTTTACCGCGAAGATCCGATCGCGGCTCACATTTTGCGGACGCACTGCGGAGTCGGCGAATCGATCCATCGCCGATGCACCGTCGTCGCCGTCGTCCTCGTCCGTAGTTCCTGCGTACTCGATCGCCAAGTCGACGGCTCCTCCGTTTCTCGTCGCCAGATGCAGCCACGCACGTTAGAAAACGTAGTGTCTTGGTGCGCGCGCCTTGATTTCTTCGGCCCGACGATCGAGAGGCCTCTCGATCCTGCGCTCTGGTATCTTTGATAGCAATTCCCGGCTGTTACGAATCTAATGCAGCTTAAATTGACTCACCTTAGAAAGTAGAGGGCCGCTGTGATTCGTTTACCCGCGGGCCGATTTCTCCTACGTCGATCGTCTTCAACCGCAGTCCCATTATCTTCCTATTTCTCGCTGCATTCTTTCCGTGTTGTCACGCTCTGCCGCCTCGATTCCGTGGAGATATGTCCCTTAGGTCCGCATTAACACTTGTCACCTGAAATCTCTCGTGTGAGATGCGACAAAATGTCCAGTTGCTGGCGGTCGGCCAGTACTCTTGTGCGAATTTGATTGAATATTAAGATGCATAGGCATTTCTTAATAATAATTATTTTTATTTTAATGTGTACGGATATTTATCAATTAAGTTTCATTAATTATTTATTAATTATTTCTTAACTCTCCGCGTACAATCATATTTTTTTTAGATGTATA
Organism: Odontomachus brunneus; assembly: GCF_010583005.1. Classification (NCBI taxonomy): domain Eukaryota; kingdom Metazoa; phylum Arthropoda; class Insecta; order Hymenoptera; family Formicidae; genus Odontomachus; species Odontomachus brunneus. Next base: position 2,293,202 of record NW_022639471.1, read on the forward strand.
ATACGATCTAGGTTTGCCAAGTTTTTAACCTCAACTTTAAACTGTCATAACTTTATGGAAAACCAATATTTTTGATTACATTTTTTTGGCAGAAATATGGAGAAGCTTCAGGCTATAAGATAGTAGTATAATAAGATAAAAATCGCAAACAGATTTTGAACTATTTTGAAATTTTTTCGGATCCTCTACGGAAATTGATGAGCGATTGAATACTCGTTCGAATCTCACAGACCCAACATTGTATGTATGCGGAGAAATAATTGTTATTTATTATTTAGTTATTTATTTTCTAATTATTTTAATATTTGATCGAATTCGCACAAAAATACCGAAGTATAGACCGAGAATGCCGGCTACTGCCCGATTTTTATTAAGATTTAGATCCAAGTTTTTCAACTGAAATCATCTTATATCATCTCTTATCGTCCACTATGATACGTCATTTTTTCACTTGAAGTATGATATATATGGCATTTATATCTGTAATTGCGCACGATTTAACAAAAAAAAGTTTATCTAATGCTGAATTCAAATTTGAATATCTCACTTGAGACGAGTTTCAAGTAATAGCCGTTAATATTTAGCCGTTAGATCTTAGACTCGTATCTATTTCCTCGTTTCTTATGGAGATCTGTTGAATCATTTATCTGCCTACTCGCAGAGATTCGACACTCATTGACTTATGTATTCGTTCGCTCGTTCGACGTAAATTCGTGTTAAACCATTTGCCTTTCTATACACGACCGTGAAGTGTTGAGAGAGATGAGGAGGGGATCCGTTTCTCGGATTAGGACATAGGAGCGGGCCGATAGAGTCGGCAAAGCATTAGAGCAATGTAATAGATAATGGAGAACGCAGAGAAATGAACGAGACGAAACGTGGGGGCGCTCCGTCGACTCGCTCGACGTTGTAAACAACAATATCGGATGGCGGAAGGGAACACATAACGGTCCTCCGGGATTGAGCAATCGTTTCCGTCTCTGCTCGTACACGGTGTGTCTTGCGTATGCACGCTCAGGGCCGATGGGAGCGCACGTAAAATCCACGGAGCGTTTACTGCGCCTTTAGGAACTTCCGCCCGGATGATTTCGTCGACCGGGCCGGGCGTGCCGCTCAATTGGATTAAACGTTGCGCTCATTTTGCACAATGCATTCCTCGCAAATGCGTGTCGCTCGGCGGCGGCGACTCGCGCGCGAATTTATTCGCACTATTTCGCGAGATTATCGCGATCAGTTTTGTTCCGCTTCGCTCCGAAACGAACGGCGATACGAGCTACTCCACCGTGATTCTCGCTCGTGATTTGAATCCCTTGCCTTCCACCTTAGGTTGGTGCAAAAGATTTTTCTGTTAAATGCTCGTAGGAAATTTGGGCATTAAAAGAGGATAAAAAAGTCTTCTGAAAAAAAGTTAAATGTCTTAGAATATATCCACAATGACACACAAATTCGACAGTAACTTTACTAGAGGATCAGAGATTGCATCCTATGTAAATGGTTCCTAATGCGCTTATATTTATCATATGGAGTGACGAAATGGAAATATGAAAAAAAGATGGTCAAAATTAGCTCCAAACGATATTCGATAACGAAATGTAAAATACAATGTGAAAATTTGAGTGCAACTTTTAGTAAATTCGCTGCTCTATCAATTTAACAAAAAGGTTACATTAAATTATACATATATTATTAAATCAACATTGTTTAGTCACATGAAATTAAATATATATTAAGTATACATTATATAAAACTATATTATTGTATGATGTAATTTTAATTAATTCAGTACAATATACTTGCTTCATAACTAATTAAAAGAATCGTAAAATTGCCATGATCAATTGTTTCACGTCGCACTGATCGTGGAAGTCTGTTTGAGTTCGTGCGTTTTGTGTTCGTACATTTTATTCGTGAAAATATTATACCTTCAAAATTGGATGCAATATCGTTTTTTGTTCGACAAACCTTTTGCACCGATCTAATATTTCGTAACGTAGCGGAGAGAAGAGAGCCGAGCATTTCGCGACGGCGATTTCGAAACGGACTTCACACATTTTGTTCGCTTCAACCAGCGTGTCGGCGGACGCGCGTCGCTTTCAATAGTTAATATCGTATCTTTTTCCGTCTTTTTTTCCTGTTTTTAATTTTTTCTCGTCTGGCGCATTCGCCCGTTTTCATTTCCAGTTCGTCAGCGCTGATGTTACGGCGCGCGTTGAAATATGGAGGCGATATGTTCTCTAATAACGCGCTGGATGTGCGCGTCTGTCAGTAGCACATGCCGTCGTTCCGTAACAGGATGCCTGCACCGTCGCGCTAATTCAGCCGTGTATATTAGAGCACATGAATAGAGATGATCGTTTGATGAGACACACGCGAGATGATATCTCCATTATTCTATGATAATGGGAGTAACGGGGAAAGGCCGTTGATTGCGGATTCGAGCCGGGGAAAAGTACGACTTTCAGCGCGCTGCCGCGGTCTCTCTCTCTCTCTCTCTCTCTCTCTCTCTCTCTCTCTCTCGCGTGTTCTCGCTTATTCTCTTTGTGGTAGTGTGTGACTTACATACGAGGCAACGCTCGTGTGTCTGTCATAACGAGAAATTGAACGATCGAATCGGAACGTTAGAGCGCAGCTGGTGGTTTGGCGCGATTTCCTTCCGCTCCGTCGTCCACGCGTTTTCCTTTCTAAGAGGTCTTTGGTTTTTTAGCATCTCACTATTCCGAGAGAGAAACCGAGAGAGGGAGAGACGTACTTCATCGTCGTGTTTCCGCTCGGAGTGCAGACTGCGACTTTCGTAATGTGTCGACGTAGGTTCCGCTGGACTCACTTGTGCTCTTTCTATTTCGTCTCACGTGTACGTTCCGGCTTTGAATGCGATCGTAATAACATTTTCAAAAACGCGGACGCGGAGCGCGCTGTAGGAGCCGCGAGGAAAAATCTCGAGGACTCGTCGCACTGAAAGGAAGAAAAAAATATAAGAAATAAAAAGATATTTATTTGCGTACTCACGTGACATATTTGCTCTTACTAATATAAAATATATTTTAAATACGAAAATGGTAATGCATTTTCTTAAAATTGTTTACTTTCCATGAAAGTAGTTGTTTATTATTCAAATAAATATATTTAGATCTAAGTAAATATGTTATCAGCACATATTGCGAGTAAATATTTCTTATTTTCTCGACATTTTCCCTCTCAGTATAGGCGCAATTCCAAGTTAATTTCGAGCTACTGTTCTTGATAGATCTTATCTATTGTTTTCCTAGTATCTCTCATCACAAGAGCGCTTCCTAATATCACTCGTGATCGAGTAAATAAGAGCACCGTCGGCGTATAGGCGACACGATAGTCGGAACCACTAGCGTTATAATAGAACGCCGGGAATTTATGTACCAGCTTCCTGGAACGTTCCGGATGAGATCCAGGGCAAAGAGGCGGAGGGACACGATCGAGTCCTAATCAATGCCGCGCGTGCGACGACGATGGCGCGCGTCTCTATCGCGTCGCGTTGCCACGGGAAAGCGATTAAGAGTCCCGCGCGTGCAAGGGTCGAGACCCACGTGCGATTCCACATTCATTTCCTACGTGCATCCGTCCATTGTTCCGTCGCCGTGTATATATTTACTACTACTACTACTACACGGCAGGGCGTCGCGCCTTGAGAAACGCGCGCTGCGGGATCGGTACGCGTTCGCGCTGCGCGATCCTCCGGACAACAACGAGCCTCTCGAAGCCACCTGCCTCAGGTGAGAGCCCGGGTGTAACGCGCCCGTCAGAGCCGCTCCGCCACGTAACCGAACGCGGCTCGCGACCGCTCTCTCGCGACTGGCAAAGAGAGCCACGGTTACCGTAGGATACGAGTAAATCGCTCGGACATGTATTCAGTTTTAGCTATTCTGATTATTTTGGTCTTTGAATATGAATATGTAACTCTCTGCGTACACAAACACGGAGCATAATGCAAAAGTATCAATCCCCGAACACATCTAATTCTGGGCATTATTAATGTTTTGGTCTTTAATTCTTGGACTCTCGAAAGGATCTCAAGAATAATTCTTGTACAATATCCTTTGAGAGAAAAGGTTGTTGAAGTAGAAATTGCAAGTGAACACTATTTAAAATTTATTATCTAATTTCTGTCATACTTTTTATCTAATTTTTAATCTCACTATTAATTTTTTAAGCTATATTATATTTAAGCTATATTATTTTTTAAGCTATATTATTGCGTTTAACAAAGTAAAAGCGAAAGGAAAATTGTACTTTCAAGAAACAAAATTGCTAACGAAAAGGTTAGCGTCGTTTAGCGCTCACGTGATTTTCCTTTTCCGTGCGCGATGTAATCGTAGGCAGTGCGATCGCACTTATCGATATTGGCGAAATCATTCGGTCATTTTATATCCAGAAAATTATTTACTTTTTTTTGTATCTCTCACCCCTCTTTTATTTTATCTCGTACACCTGTGGTCGACGTGTGCGCTAAAAGGTTGTTTTCAAAGTATCTTCGACACGTGAAATGGTTTTAAGAGAATAGGGCGCGGCGGGAACAGTGCTGTTTGTTCACTGTATAGATAAAATATTATTTGAAGCCGGGGATTTTCTGTCGGGATTTTATTTTTGACGCTCCCCCGGCCATTTCGCCCGTGGTGAGTTTTTGTAACGGGAAATATTCTGCAGTTAATCAACGCGGCGAGTAAACGGCAGAAATTAATGTCGTTACTATTGATGCTTTTACGAAACTTCACGTTTGAATATTTCAACGGGGCGTTTCATTTTTTATCGTAGGCAACGCGCCGCGCGCTCGCCGATGAAATTCGACGTAGGAATATTAATAGTGTTTTCGTGTTTCAACGCTACGTGAAAAAAAAAATACCGTCGCGCTGCTGAGCGTCAGGCCCCCACGGCCCGTTGAATAATTTAATTAAGGCGGCCTTTTTATTGTTGTTACGGCGCGCAGATTTCACCGCGATAAAAGTACAACTCTCATAAATTATGACACGGCTTATCTCGCCGGCTCGAGCACTCGCTGAAACGCGCGAAACACGACGGATGCGACAGGTCGTGAGGATAGGGTAAGCTGACGAGTACTCGATGCGAGATCTCCCGACATGATAGCTCAATTTCCGTGACGAAAAATTGCCCCGTCTTTTGCGTCTTATTGCTCCTTAAGGAGTTCATTATTTATCAGCGACCATATTCTTGACGTATAATCGAGAGCTAAGTACACCTTTCTGACTATCAAGTTGTATAATAAATCTTACACGGAACGCTCGTGTAAAGAAAAAAAACGGAACTTGAAACAAAAAGAGCGATCTTAGCGCCTGAAATGTGTTAAAAATCTCTGATCTCTGGTATGTATTTTTAGAACGCGAATTTAACGATTAATTCAATACAGTATATTCACATTTATAAAGGCAATTTAACAGATTATCGAAAAGTTTCCCTCATCGATTACTTCACGCCGCGACAATCGTGAAAGTCTATCTGGGAAGTCTGTCTGAAGCAAGCACAAATTGCAGGATGAATCCTCTTCCTCTTTACGTCTCGTCGTCGTGAATCTCGCGATGCGCGTTAACTCTACTTAAATGACGAGAATTCTCGTTATCGGTAGTGAAGGGCTTAAGGAGTTTATTTGTCAGATATGCATTTTCAAGGCACATCCAAGGAGCGTATTTTCAGTAGCGCGTCAAGGGAGCTACTCATAATAAATCTACTATTTATCAAATAAAATTACGTTTTTATATATTTACTTTATTATCTAAACATTTGGTTTGGAAGTAATTTCATAATACTATTTCGCCATGTTTCGCTCAGTATAATGCCATTTAAAGCATAAAACCGTAGCTTTTTGATCTACAATCGATCATTGCACTAAAACGGTCCAGTGAACACTATTCTTGCTTCTATTCTTGCGTTTGCTGATATGTGGCATTTATAATGTTAACTTTTTCACTTGGATGATATCACTTTTTACGAAGTTGCACCGGAATAATGGTTATCTGTGTTGCTTTTACCAGAAGAGCACACGTTACCAGAAGGTTATAGAATTGCAATATTCGATATTCATTGAATTCCTCATGCGGAACAATGCGGACAAATCGCATGTGACTTTATTACAAAGAATGTTTTTCATCACGATGATTGTTACATTCAATTTTTCCACGATTTTCAACATTTCATGAATTCCTTAACTCTCTAGTGAATATATGCTTTTGCTATTATTGCCATAATAACCTTATTCAATTAAATAAGCAGTTTTTCTGGCATTTAGAACACATTAGCTATCACTCTACTTCTTAAAAATTGTCTGTTGGGACAAATATGCCCTTTCAGAGACTCTAGTGAGACATCACTGTCTTACTCCTTTGGCGTCAAAACTTTGAATTTTTTTGGTAAAATCACATTATATTGATGTATTTAATGAAGTGAAAGTAAAACAAAATTGTACCTTCAGAAAAAGAAATTGATAGCGGAAGGCGTCATCGGTCCGCTCATTTTCGAGGTTTCGCGTGCGTCCAAGTGAAATCCGCTTTTATGATTCATCCCGCCGTGACGGACTTTGTTAGAAAATCCTGCAGCACTTGCGTTTCATACGCAACCGCGCTCGCTGCGTGTGTTCGCCAAGCCGTGCGTTCGGTCTCTCGGGAAAAACGGTAACTCACCTTCCGCCGAACGTGCCGTTTAGATAAGCACTTTCTAACGCACGCATCGAAAGTTCCGCTCCTACACAAACGATAAGCCGAGCCAGCGACCTGCGTTAGCGTGCTGCCGCCCCGACACTGGGCACATGCGTGTGTGAATGCGTGTTGTGTGTGTGTGTATGCGTGAGAATTATCGCAATCTCTGTCCTTTTTAAGCACGTTCTGTATTCATACGCGATGTAGGAATCTTGAGCACGCGTGTAGTTATGCATGATAAACGAAGCTAAAATGCTTCCTTTCGCGGGCCTTCCAGACATCCATCTGGACTAATGGTTGTGTCCGGATTAATCCGTGTTTTCACTTTTCATTTGTGATATATATATATATATATATATATATATATATATATATATATATATATATATATATATGTATTTTTTTTGTTTTTATAGATTCACGATTTCTAGTGTCGAAACTTCGTACGACTGTCAAGACAGTCAAGAGATGTATTTTGCCAATAGAAAATGTTAGCGCGTTCCGCGAGCCCAAATTTCAAATTATTACTTGAATTTTCGAACGCGATAATTATGGAATCACCAACAGATATCTAAACTATGTCATCGCTCAAATTACGAAGAGGAGAAACGCCTGTGCTCTGAATTTCAGTTTTTATAAAGTTTTATAAAGTTCTGTTTACATCCATGTTGGCAAAGGGAGTATGAGTCAGCACAAAGGGACAGAGATTTTAAAACGGGTGGTTTATTGACTCGACGCAAGTTCGATCCATATCCTCCCCACGCGCAGTTACTTTTATTGCGCAAAAAAAAAAAAAATAAACAGAGAGGCAGAGAGAGAGAAAGAGAGAGGAAAAGAGATGATACGCTTTGTCACTCGAGCGTTCGTGCATTGTACCGGTTTAGATGGCCGCGCTGTAACGGTCGGCCTGGCACAGTTTTGCATCTTCTCTTACTTCCATTTCAATTTTCCAAGCGCATCGTTACGCTGATTACCGTGTCGTTTGTCGTCGACGGCAGGCGACCTGTGATTTGTCATTCTCTTTCTTCATCTCTTTCTACTTCGCCCTCTTCTGTTCTTCTGCCTTGTGCGTCGCGAACGCACACATTGCGCGAGAAATGACGGAAAGAAGAGAAAATTATTTTCCTTGACTTCGCACAAACAGTATAGAAAGCAAACACGAGGTGACAATCCTAGGAGGGCTAAATGAATTCTCCGTTAAGTTCTACGGTCCACGAGGGAGTAAGTACCACTTTTGTCTTTATGTATTGTTAAGCCAGCGCGGTGCGACATGGAATTATTCAAAAGAAAAAAACAATCTCATCCTTAATGAAATTTTTCTATATATAGCTTTATACGAGAGAGTTCTTTTAAAATCAAAAGATATTCTAAGCACAATATTCTTAAACTTAGAGAAATTTCGTCTCTTCTCTACGAGTCTTATTCTTGATAGAAATTGCCTTAATAAGAGGGCGCTTAATAAGAGGGCTTCAAGTAAACGTATTCCTCTTGATTCGAGAAAGTAAAAAAGAATAATATATAATAGATTATACTGAGAGAAAAAATGCCTGAAAAATAAAAAATATTTATTCGGTATTAATAACACATTTAAATTTATTGTATATTACATGTTATTTATACATTATTTAAATTCTTTTGTTTAAGTAGAATAAACAATTGCTTGAATGAAAAGATGATGTTTTAGGAAAATATATTTTTTTACTCGAAGGAAAGAGAAATTTTTTCTCAATTGTAATTGAGAAAATTTTTGTAAAGATTTTATAAAGATTTCCGAATTTCGCTAAAAATGAAGTTAATATTTTGATGGTTGACAGACTCGAGACACGGTTATTTTAATATGATCGAGACGTAGCCGAGTGTTCCATGTTGCACTGCGCGAATTACATTTGCGATAAGTTATGCTAAGTAAGAGAGTCGGAGAGACCGCTTAGCGAAACCAAATGGCGAACTTAGTGAAGCCAAGTAACTGACTCTCGATTGTCTATTCGACGATCTAATTACACTGAGAATAAAGAAAAGCAAGATCGACAAAATCGGCGGTAAACAAAATATTATAATTATAAATTATAATATGTATCTATTGAACAAATTACGCGTAGTGTAACGGATAAGTTGCGTTGATGTGCTTATCGATCAAATCACTGTAAATCAATTAATAACTCATCACAGTAACTATATCGTTCAGTCGACTAAACGCCCGCTTGAACGAATTTTGCTCATTCAAGCGGAGTCTCATTAACTCAACCATTTTTTTTCTCAGTGTAGGCCTTGGTAAGGTGATAATCGCGCTGAAGGTCCGGTTCGCCGGTCTTTCGATTGCGCGTGTTCTCTTGCCAAGCACGAACTTGGCATATTTGCCTTTGAAAACAAGACTCGCGAGCCGATATCACTGTGCGCGCGTCAGCACAATTACGAATAATGATTTTTATCGGCGCAATTTTACCTGGCATTGAGGTGTGCGTTAATCCAACGCTTAATAGATAACCTTCGGGCTGTGTCACGCTCAATTTCATAGTTTCTCGCGTATCTCACCTTGGTCCACTATTATTGTCGCACCGGAATTAACGTGCTCACTCGAAAGGACGCGTGACCGCCTCGACGATTACCTGATTATTATAAATCTGACGTGATAAATCAGCAGTTCGGTGGATTTCACGACGACGCCGCCGGTAATAGTGCGCGAGAAAAAACGGGAAGCGTCTTTGTTACTTTCACTTACGTGGTGCAACAAACATAATTTGTCGTGAGGCAGAAACGTGGACGTTTCCACGACTTTCTGGCTCTCGACTCTTGCTGAGATTGAATATGATTAAGACGCAATGGTGTCATCGTACGGCCTGAGCGTTCGACACGTTTTCACTTCTCGTTGTTCCAAGGTCCGCGCGCATCTCGTGGAAAACCGGAAGCGCTTACGCAACGTCGTGCTTGCGATTTTCTCGGTTTGCCGGACACGCGTGCGAGGCGTGGAATCGATTGACGCCGCCGCCGAAGAAAGTTACCTTGACTTCACCATTGACGAAAGAGACGATTGTGTTCGATTGTCCCCCTTCCTCTTACCCCTATCGGAACGCTTTCAAACAGAGCGTGTTGAAAATATCTCGTGAATGACGGAGCTGTACGTGTGCTTATCTGTCTCTGCCGGAGATAAGAAAGCGAGCAGTTTTATACACACAAAAAATGACTTAGTAATATCAGCTAAACGCGGTAGCTGATTCAAACTTAGTCAAAAGACTAATCGTTTAGCTGTTACTGCTAAGAATTGACAGCTAAAATGCATTCGTTATGAAATACAAATATGTTAGGTGACATTAAAAATGCACATTATTTCAAGTAGCTAAGAAAATGGCAGCTATTCCTAAATTTCTTATCGTATGCATATATTAAAGCAGTTTGTCGTACAGCTACAATCATTTGCTATAGTCATTTGTTTTTAGCAGCTAATATTTCTCGCTGTAACATCTAAGTTTAAACAACGAATAAATTTAGCTTCGGCAGTATCGACATTAGCTGTCCCTATTTCAGTGATACATCTTATCTGCCACAACTATTTTTTAGCTCTGGAAACTAGTTTTTTTCTGCGTGTAAACTATTTCGCGGATGGAGAGATTTGCGGAGGTGGGAGAGAATGCGCACATACAGAGAAATGCATACTGCATTCGAGTAAGTGCACTGAGAAGAAAGTATTTGAAAATTTATTTGTGTGATATAAAGTTTATTCCTGCGAAATAAAGTTAATTTCTGCGAAATAAATTTTTGCCTCCCACACCCGCAAATAAATTTTCAAATATTTTTTCTCAGTGTGTTACTTGTCTCACGCATTTTGTAAGTTTATGTATCCGTAAATCTGTCATAAGTTCATCACTAGCATCAAATTTATTTAAGTTTAGAATACCTTCTGAATCTTATAATGAGAAAAAAATTGTTAGTATTTGTAATTACATAGAGAAATAATTAACTACAAATTATGGTGAAGGAGACTATTTTTTCATTAAATTCTACTATAATATTAGCAACAATAACTTTATATGCGTGTTACCACTGCCATTTTTGCGTTAGTAGAACAATAAAAAATGTGGTTAAGACTAAAAGTGATTATAATTTTATTTGGGCTGATCACTTCTTTTTTTTCTCAACGTGATAAGTTTAACATTTTAATCGAGAATATTAAGTCTTACTACAGTTTGGGTTTTTGGGCCACTTTTGCCCTAGTTTTTAAACCGGAAATTTTTCGTGTATGTCAAAGGATAGATTGGTAAAAAACATGACATTCCCACTGCACCACTACAGTGGTTGTTCGGGTTATTAGGGTTAAATTAAAACAGATATTCTGTTTGCTTGTCGAGCCAACTTCCTCTCGGACAAAATTTCATGATGTTCTCGTGTAAAGAGAACGAATCTTTCCTTTGAGCGTATGATAATGAGCTTCCCAAATTGGTGACGAGCACACATCAGAAGACTATCTCACCAAGAAAATATTTTTCGCCGAAAGTAACCTTTACATCGAAAAAGGAAACTAAACCGAGTAGTAATCGTCTTGCTTCAGCAGTAGATTGGTATTTTTCTCAGCGCACGAATTACGAGAGAACTGTTGTGGGGATTTCGTGGACGTGCGGAAATTTTGATCGACGAGGGCAGCGAAAGCACGAAGCCGAAATGATTTTCGCGAAATCCGCGAAGCGAAGACCCACGTAGTTCATGTGCAGCAATTAATTCCGAAGTAATTCGGCGGAACGATCAATTCGGAACCGCGAGAGAGTTTCCGCGTTGGTGGTTGGTGCCACCAACATTGCGATTGTACTCTCTGCTTTCCGCGGAGAGAACGCGTCGCGAATTCGCGCCGAAAACACGCAACAGGACACGGGCCTCGCGAGCTCGCCAATTTGCGCGTTTGCTTTCGAACGACTCGACCGAAATTCTGCGATTGCGTAATGAATTTCGCTTTTCCGCGTAGGGAGGAGGGGGCAGGGGGAGGAGAGCGAGTCGCCTCGAAGACGAAAGTTTCTTGACCCGGCAGGCCAGCCAGCTGGAATCGCGCAACCACCTTCGTAACGCTCTAAATTAGATCGCCTTTCAGATAGGTCCTTTGAAACGGCTCCAGCTGCACTCGCGGATGTAACTTCATTTGCTTGAGACCGTACTTTGGTCCTTACCCCGACGACGAGATAGGCTACACTTGCGGCGAAGCATGCCGCGGGTGTAATCTCCGTCCGGACTGCCCGAGTAAATTGTAGAAACGTGATATTCGAACGTAATCGGATCAGAGACGCGATTCGCCTTACATGCCGATAAAGCTTGATAAAGGATCGCCAGGTGTCTGGATAATCAGAATAGGAGAAATCGTGACGTAAGCTCGTGCGTATAATTTTGCAACTCTGCTATTGACATTAACGTCATTGATCATCTTTTTTGGTAATATTGATGTTGAACTAAAATCATCAGGATTCTATTATCTATGATCGATCGAATATAATGTTGTACGTGAGTCGTTCAGAAAGTACATGGCCGAATACAGAGATAGCACGAATTTGGCCAAGTCTTTATTTCCGAATTTCAAAGCCATCCTTTATCCTACTGATAGTATATTTCTGCACTGACAGAAAAAAATAGTTGTCCTAACTAAAAATATTATTACTCCAATTATATTTTTTGTAGTAATATGATTGTAGTAACATATATATAAGGTACACACACACACACACATACACATATATATATATATATATATATATATA